>NW_021680789.1:58010-68588 GCF_001412515.2 Diachasma alloeum | reverse complement strand
TATATATATATATATATATATATATATATATATATATATATATATATATATATATAGTAATAATGTTACTTTATTCATAAAAAATACAATCTGTGAGCAATACAACCCGTACAGAGGGGAGTTCGTAAATACAAAAATTCGGATGTGGATATGTTACATATGTTACATATAGCATAGCTTCTTTAATCGATTATTAGTATGCTAAATACTCAGGCTTACAAAAAAAAGAAAAATAACCTAAAATAGATATTGGCAGCAGAGTGTGACGGAATAAACTTGCGCTTGAGTGAATTCTCAATTGGTTAGAGTGATTAGCTCAGGACATCCTAGATGTTGAGCTGAGCTGAATCACCTCCCGGATGAAATGATAATATTTCTTTAAACTAGGAAAGTTCGTGGCTGATAATAGATTTATCCAAAAGCCAAGTGAGGTTTCTCTCATATCAAAATATTTTAGTCGCAACAAATCAAAACGCGGGCAGATAGTAAGTACATGGGTTAGAGACATTGGACCAGATAGGTGGCATTCTGGGCAAATAGGGGATTGGTCTAGTCGAAGGAAATCTGGACCAATTCTCAAGCCTGTGCTGTAGTTGTTGAATAATCGAATGTTCATAAAAGATTGAATCATGAAGTTTGGGAGATCTGAGAGAAGATAGCTTTGGATTTCAGATGAACGAAATACATTTTTATAGAAGAGTGAGCTGGACGAATTAGTTAAGCGTTGCATATCAGTTTGCATTAGCATAGATTCATATTTTTCAACTAGCGATGGACTTTGTAGTAAAAGATTTGAGGCATCAAGGTTATCCCACAGATCATTCATTTCACATAAATCGAAGAGTTGTTTGAGCTGAAGCGCCCAGTTATATTTAATATCGTGATTTTTTAACCTGAGCAGTCTGTTGAAACGAAGTCTGGGGAATCTGGCATTGTCCATCTTCAGGATCTTCATGAGCCAATTGAGGGAAAGTTTGAAAATTTTGCATGCTAGTGGAGGGCAAGCAGTCTGTAACCTAATCGCGTAACCAGGCGTGTTCATGGGAAGAGACATGGCTTTTTTGAGATAAGTGGCTTGGATCGTGTTGAAGACCTCCATATTAGAAATTCCCCAGACTTCGCTACCATAGGAGATTACACTCGCTACTAAAGAGTTGAACAGAGTATCAATGGTATTCCAGGAATAGCATTTTGGGATCCTTATAACGTTGAGCGCGGAGCAAATAGCAGAGTTTGAGGCTTCGACTTTTTCGGTGCTACGTTTATTAAACAGAGATGAACTCGAAAAGTTGACTCCTAGGTATCGATATTCATTGACAATTTCAATAGGTTTTTGATCGAAGTAGAAGTTAACATTGGGGAGAGGCCCCGCTTTTTGAAAGATTAAGATCTTTGATTTTTGCTCATTCAGAATAGGCCCGTTGGATTCGAAATATATTTTAATGAATTTCACAGATTTTTTGAGCTGTGTGGGATTTTCAGAAAGTAGTACCATGACATCTGCGTATGCTAGTAGTAAAATATCATTTACACAGTCCACAGATACGCCCCTACAATCATTTTGACGCAGGTAGCTCCCAAGGTCGGAAAGGAATAATGCAAAGAAGATAGGGCTCTCGATACCCCCCTGCAGGACCCCTTTTGTTACATCTACATAATCCGTCAATCCTTCCTCAGTGTTGACAGCTTTTTTGGCTTGATCATAAAGGCTCTTATAAATATATATAAATTTCGTCGAAATTCCTATTGAATGAAGTTTGCACCATAATTTATGATGATTTACACTGTCGAAGGCGCGAGAAAAGTGAAAAACGAATAAACCCTGCCCTTCGGTTTTCCAACATGAATTTGGGTAAGTACAGCTAGAGTAAATATGTTATCAAGGCAACCCCTCCCACTTCTAAACCCCGATTGGAATTCAGGGAGTGCGGAGGACTGAGTTGCCCACCTTTCAAGCCTTTTTATCATGATGGAAGAAAAAATTTTTGAGATTGAGTTAATCGGGAAAATTCCCCTATAGTTTTTTGGATCTTTTTTGTCCCCTTTCTTGTGAATCATGAAAAGATTTATTTCGGACCATGAGTTGGGGATCATCTCTGGTACGACGATTTTGTTGAAGAAACATTCCAAAAATAATAGCCAATTGTCAGGCAAAAATTTAAAAAATTCGTTGGAAATTCCGTCTGGGCCAGGGGCTTTACAACTAACTAAACTACCTTTTACAACTAACTAAACAGCACAAAATTTCTTGTTGTAAAATGAGAGCGTCGAGGGTTGGGTGAGTTTGGGGTGGGAATATTAGCGGAATAATAATTCGAGTTGGGAATATTCTGGAGAGAAAGTGATACCAGGCTTGACGGGTGATTGGATTCGAGGTAGCTGAGGATTGGGGGCGAAGTTTGTTAATTATTAACCAGAAAAGGGTGGGATTGGAGGATCAGCGAGAATCCTTCCAATTTCTTCTTCAAATTTTAGTCTTTTTTGGGTGTAGAGCTTTTTGCTCTGGGCCTTTAAAAGATAATACAAGGATTTATCCTGTGACCTTTCTGACGACTGCCAGCGGTGAAATGAGGCGAGTACTCTTTGTTTAAATGATTCACATTCGGAGTCGAACCAGCTTGTCGGAGTGATGGGAGAAGCATTTTGCATATTAGAGTTCTTAATTAGACACAGAGAAGAGGCCACACTCCGAATTGTGGTAATCAATTGATGGTTCAGATCGTTTATGGACAGAGACTCGTTCCACCGGACCGCAGGCGAGTACATCATAAGGGTGTAGAATGGTACGAGAGCCACCGGTTCGAAGCGGGATCTGGGGAAAGGGGTAGGAGGTTCTAGCGCTGATGCACGGGTGGGAGAAATCAACGATAGATCCATTACCACAATTATGGGAAAATGATCAGATTCTGTCGGTAATTGTTCGACGTAGAAGTCGCTAATGAGGGAAATAAAGTCTATATTTATACATGCGTAATCAATAATGAATTCTGTGTAGTTATTTTGAAAAGGTACGTGAGTAATTCTTGGAGGTGTGTCACTAATGGTACGCCTGTTGAGTATAGCAAAGTTAAACTGTTCAAGGGCGCCATTCAACAACACACCAATTCGGCTCGGTTCGCGTGGATCGAGAGTTGATCTAATTGGACTGAGGGAACAGCTAGGAGGAAAAATGTTATCATCAAATTCGTTCAGCGCGGCAAGGGAACAGTTGAAATCCCCACCTAGAAGGATAGGGATGTATGGGTGCGAGAGGGAGAAAGATTCGAGTGTTTGCGCGAGGACGGTGATGTTTGTTTCGAAAGTAGAGGAATTTTTTATGGGGGGCAGGTATACATTACCGACAATAAATCTGTTATCATTTAAAGTAATTTCTGCAAAAATCCAACGCTTCTCTATTCGGAGTAGCTTGTAGCGAGTGATGTTCCGCGGGATGGCGATGATAAGGTCACCTGGAGCTCTTCCTCTTGATGACTGCTTTTCACGACGCTCAATCAGATTGTAGTAATTGGAGAGGTATTTCGTCACTGGAGACCGTGTATGCAACCATGTCTCCGATAGACAAAGGATATCCCGTTGAGTTTTTGTACCAGCAAGATCTTGGATATTGGAGAATCCGTGCATATTTCAAACTCGAAGAGTTTCGGGTGGCGGCGAGGAGAATATTGTCTCGGTGGATGTTGGGTGAGTCATGGGGGTGCGGTGTGGGGATCTGGATGCCTGGCTGAAGTGTTTTGGTTGTTACGTGTTTCCAATGCCAGGTTTCGTCACGCGGGTATTGACAGTGGAATGCCTGATTCTGTTTGCTTTCGGTCGAAGAATCTGATGTAGTTGAATTCGTTCTATCTATCAAGTCTCTTTTATTACGCTGAGGCGTTTCAGTTAACGAGTTTGATAGATGGGATGGCTGGAGGGGGCATGGAGCCAGTATCGAGAGTAGAAACGTTCTGGCCTGGTGATACGTCACTATGAAGGTCACTATGCAGGGGGAGAAGAGTCTGAATCACCTTATCGCGGCATGGCTTACCACTGACGTAGATAATATCGCCTTTGAGTTTTGCGTCATGAGCCTTTTCCCTCAGTTTTGCACATATTTGCAGCTTCTCTTTCCTCTGCTGTCGTTCTTCTGGGGTGAGGTCGTCTGATATTGGGAATCCTTGGGCACGGAGTTTTACTGCACTTTTGAATACATCAACCTTGTATCGAGTAGCCAACAATTTCACTAACACCGGCCTATTCCCTTGAATTTTCCCAAGTCTGTAAATTCTGTCTATAGCAATTTCTGGTATGTGAATGTCGTCCTTGGAGAGAGTGTCTGTCACGAAGGAATAGAGGTTTTTGTTTACCTCATCCGTGTCAGGCACCTTGAATATCAGAAAATTGTTGCTTTTTGCTTCAGCTTGCAATTTAGAGACCTGACTTTTAAGAGTTTTAATCTCCGCACTAATCACTTCACATTCGGAATCTGTTTCTTTGTGGAGCCTTCTAACGTCTTCCACCGTAGATGCGATTTTATCCGTTTTAGCTGGGAGAGTTTCGATAGAATTCTTGTCAGCCATGTTCTCTTGAATAGCTTCCATCATTTTTTCAAGTTTCGCATACTAAGCCATTGCACTGTACTGCACTGCACTGTTATCCAATTAATGAAGTATGTTGTAATTGAAGGTTTTGGAAGTAATAAAACTTTGCGGTCGTTCTAATATAACGTTTGTCCCGTGTTGTCGTCTCGGAAATTTTGGGAAACCAACGAGTGACCGATACGAACTCTACTCTACTCTATATGTATCTGTACGGGTCAGTTTGATGACACTGAAATATTTTGATGGATGTTTTTGGATGTTTTGTTTTGTTTCAAATGTATGAATTATAACCTCAAAACTGAACAGCTCTTGGCATGACCTGGGAGCACCACGAAGAGGTGGCTGTTCAAGGCTCCCAACAAGTTGTTAATTGCGGGTGTGAAACCGCAATTTCCAACTAGCGCAAAGACGGTGTATGCTGCCTAGTCGAGTTACGCAAGGTCGCAATGTTCGGATGGAAAATGACTCTCATACCTGGCTCTACCTCCTGATGCACTTAAATCCCCCGCGGTCCCTTCTGACCGCATGTTTTTGTTATAAAACATAAGAACTCCACTTTCGGGAATATTTGAGTCAGATATTCGGACTGAGGTTATCGGCATCCTGGAGGGTTCGCGAGGTCGAGGTCAAACTTGCAGGACGATCACTATACCACGACGAACGCCCACTACTGGTCATTTTGATGACTGTCATCAAAGTGACCAGAGCTTCATTTATCGTATGCTTAAGAAAATCCTTACTGTCATCAAACTAGCCATCAGACATACATATATTGCTATATTTAATCGATTGATTGATTTTCGTGTGAAGAAAAGTTGTACATCTATATTTGTATACTTTTTCTAGCAGGCTTTGATGGGCTTTTGCCTGAAGTCTTAATAAATAACCGAGAACCAAGAATTCCGCATGTCAAAAATTGATTTTTTCATGTTTTATTTGAAAATTCAACTTTTGCTGTATTTTTCTGTCCTTGTGAGTGACATCAGCGGAAAAATAAATATATTATTTTGAAGGCATTATTCCTTTTCCAAATTGTGATGTATTGAATGCAATTTGAAGTTATTGGAGATTGTCTCTCTTTTGAACATCATGCCACACTTAGGTGTGGCCACACCTGGGTGTGAATTTCAAGCTGGAAATTCGGTCTTTTCATCCATTATTGGATCTTTGCACCCAACGAATGAGGATTTATCATACTCCAATTTGAAGATCTTAAGGAGATCTCTGAAATGACGTGTGATATTCCTCACTACATCCACTTGATCAATCGTTATGGGTGACTATATGGTAGTTCGCGATTCCTTTAGCGTTTTAGTGCTGAATTGTTGTCATTTCCGCCAATATTCAGTGGAAATTTTTTGTCGTTCGGAAAACCCATGGAACGAGCTTGAAATTAACAGATGAATCATTATTATTATTTTTTTAAATTCATATTTCTTTTCTACTACCATTACGGTTTTATAGGCTCCCCATTCGTCTGCCTTGCCTCTCCCACTTCTCTCGTCTGATTTTTTCTGCGTTACCATGGGCCGTCTTACTCTTAACTGTACCGCATTCGGGCTAGGACTGCAAGGGAAACCATGGGAAACTCCTGTCGTACACCCGGCCGATAATGTAGGGATTCCACTGTGTCCATTGGTCACACTGACTCAATGGGCACAGTGGTTCTCTACATTCGTGCCTAGCGACTGTAGTGCCATGCGGTTAGGTGTGCCTAAGCGGACACCCATCCAAGTACTGGGCAGACTGAACGCTGCTTAGCTTGGATGAATGCCGGAGCCACACACTCCCCGCGTGACCACTATAGCCACTAACAGATGAATTATTTAATTACGATTATTTTTTACTCAGTTAGATTAATTTTTAGGAGATGAATTATTTTGTACGTTTCATCTAAAAATTGAACCTCACGCATTTTAGAATTACAAATTTCCGATCGATTAATGAAGTCAAGAATTATAGTCTCATCCCCAAACATCCACATTATACAATATTTCCTTCAATCATCTCAATTTGAAGCTAATCTATTTACAATCGCTAGAAGGAACAGTGTCATAACAGTTTGTACAGAGTATTCTCTTATCATCGTCGCAACTTGAAGCCAATTTCTTCTGATGTGCAGTATGAACTTCATGATTCTTACTCTTAATTAAATACTGTGATTCTACAAGATGTTCATGATTATCCAGACAGTCTTTGTAATCATCGAATGTAATCCTTTTCAGTGTTGATCCCTTTACTCCTTTGACACCCTTCTTGGTTCTCTCATCCCCATAAATTTTGAATGTATACAATTTCGCTCTCAAGCCAACAAACTCACTCATTACTTTCTCATTGCACTCACCTTTCAGAAGTCCTAGCACTTTCTTATTTACAAGTCACATTCCATCTTTATTATCTTTATAATAATATGATGTACCGAATTATGAAATGTTCTCTTTCATACATTCATAAATACGAGGTACTTTGAACTCATACAAAAGACTGCCTATGTCTGTTGTGACGTAATTTCGAGAGGTTCACGGAAACCCTCTTTCCACTACGCAGCCCTTCAACGCACAACTTACCCGAAATATAGTTTATGTTTAGCGCCAGGTCGTTAGTCCTCAGAACGACCACTGGAAACCAAAACTTCACCTGAAAATGTGACTAGGTAGACGAAATAACACAATTAAATATCTGTCGGGGAGCTTAACATTTAATTCAAAATTCTCTCAGACTCGATACAAAGCAAAATAAATAAATTAATTCTCTAGAGTCCCTTTTTCAGTTTACCTCATCGTTCTAGATATTAATTACGATTACATTTGTTGACAAATATCACATTCGTTAAATTGAAAAAATTAAGAAAAGGAAAAGAAACCATAGTCACAATAACTAAAAAAAAAATGAAATATCAAAAGTCAGAATCAAAAGAAAATTTGAAATAATTCATCCGAGACAAGATATCAAAAGAACGGCTGAAACTAAATTGCCTATGTGACAAGGGTAGCTGGCGAATAAACGATATGTAAACATCCCAACTGGGAACAAAAGCCAGTGAAACCCCAACAAGGTCACGGGACCCGTAAATTCCAGAAATTCACGCTCACGGCTGGTTGAAGTCCCTGACGTCCTCCAGATCACGGAAAAAAGAAAGCTTCAGGACACTCCGATGACTCGAATTGTCCTCAACAGACTTTCCAGGCCTCCAAAATAATCTTCCGGATCACGCCAAAGCCTCCAAAACGTCTTTTGGCCATAACCGCACCCAAAAACCTGATCAAACGTGCGTTAAGACCAACCACCAAACGAGAAGGGAAGCTCAATCCCCCGTGACACACCATGCTGCGTCCAAAACGCGGCAACGAGTCTCATTGGCTCTTGTTCCATACAACTCCTCCAATCAAATTCCAAATCACTAAGATTTCCCTAGCAAGTAACCAGCACATGGCACATCTCATTTCGCTGGCGCATGCGCAACGTAGCACCATTCTCATTTCCAATTCAGGAAAACATACTTTAACATAATTCCAAATCGAAAGACTTATATCATTATCTTAAATAATCTCCCAGAGATCCAATCCATCCCTCAATCACGTCACACAACAATAATTAATTTTCTTGGTGCCATGTCCCAAGCTACGCGTTTTGAGGGACAGCTGGGCCTCCACGTCACTTCCTTCCTCAATGTCATTCAGGAAGTGGCTCCTTCTCGGCGATCCGAAAACCCAAGAGGCTCACCTGAAGGCCCCGAAGATGTCTCGAAGTCTCTCGATCCTCCTCGGTTACTCGATGTCTCCCGATGTCGATGGCTCTGCCCAGATGAACGTGGAAGTGCGATATTCGATTCAAAATAAATAAAAATAAATTGAAACAAATTCCCCAAGATCTCTCCAAACTTTGGCTATCGGTTGGTGACTTCCCGTCTGGTGATTTTTCCGGTTAAAAACAAAGACACGCGTAACGGTCGATAACGAAACATTATTTGTGACGTATTTATCACGTCACACTGTATATATAAGTTTCGCCTTATCACCAAATACTTTTTTAATATACTTGTAATGGAAATCGTAGATGAATATTTTGGATAAATCCAGAAATTGGGTTGAACAATGCGAACTTTAGCTCCATACCTTCCTTTCTACTTCGTGATTAACCTGACGTCTTTTTATTTCCTAACATTCTCAATGGTTTTTCCGAAGACTGAATTATTCATTAATGAAACGAATTTTTTCTCAAATTAATTGTCGGATTGCTCTCCCAATTCTGCATTGAGGTCAATTTACGGCTTCAGCTATGGGGCTTGGTCGAATTCCAGTATTCGGTGAATTTTAATCAATTCCAGCCCCAAATTCAAGCATTGCTTGAGATTCTTGTAATGAATCACGTAGTTCTTCTTATGAAGCAATGTTGTCATTAATTTTGCAATCTTCTTATTTGAGGGCACAAAATGTTCCGGTAAATCCTTGTGGGTCTCATAGAGCTACTTGGGATACTCAAGGTCGACTTCAAGGATGTACCTTTTGCTCGAATCATCTGGAATTGTGTGTACGTCAATGATCGATGGATCAATCCATTTGAACGATCCATACGGCTGCGACATAGCTGCACCGTAAAAGTTATTCACGTCAAAGTACATGAATCAAAGTGAATTTCGCTGGCATGTACTTGTTGTTAGCACAAGCGTACCGATTGGAGCATTCAGCCACTCCACCTCGAGTCCCCGTCTGAATAAATAAATGCATCTCAACGTTTATGAGAAGCTCGAGGTTGACACCAGTGAATTTCAACATAGCATCAAATGCTACTCCTGGTGCCGTGTACTAATGCAGGAGATCGAGTTTGTACACGGAAGAGTAAGTACGTCTAAAATTTTGAAAAATGTCTGTCAAAAGTACGACGTCTGTTCCTAGATAGAGGTCGAAATATTCACCCAAAGTTGTGATGCCAAAAACGTCCCAAACTCTCTGCGCATGCGTATAATCCTCAGTAGAGATACTCGCGTCATTTAATTTGGAATTTTAATAGAATTTTTCGATTGGTGGTAATTGTGTATTGAGTTTTTCCCAAGAGTCCTCAGTACTCGTACGGAAAAATTCCTTTTCTAATTAGAAGCTGGAATTTTCCTATATCATCATTACAATACTTTTAAGTTATAGATTTATATTGATCATTAAGATAGGATGCCAACTTGTCCAAACTACTTGTCATGAAACGGAATGAGTCGATAAATCGAAAATGGACTTTAGTTTCATTAACGTGTTTAGTGAAGGAGATGTACTTTTCCTTATTGATAGGCATCAAATCAACTGAACCTGGGAATTGTGTGGCAAGTGTTTTGATGAAGAAATATGAGCCATAGTCTGAAAGGTTATGAAAAACTACTGAGTTCATAGGAGCTCTGGTCATTGACATTACATCCAGGGTGAGCAGGATCGCGATACTCGCCAGTAAAATGGCAATGATGGCGGTATTTCGTCTCCGTTGGAGTGAGCGGTTTCTTACAAATGTGACAAACTTGAGTATTGACGAATTCCCAAGCTTGTTTATCTGTGAGAGGCTCCATTGGTACATTTGCCTCTAAGCATGTATTGACCTCAATAGCGATTCTCTGCAATTCATCTAGGAACCATTCGATACAATCAGATCCATGATTCATCTTAAATTGCGATCTAGCATCGTCAAAAGCACAGTACAAGTAAAACGCTACACTATGAGGAATATGCTTCTAACATGAGGATGCAGGTTTAGTTGGTTGCAAAATACAGGGTGTTTCAGAAGTACATGTACATCTGAACACCCTAGGATCAGGGGGTGATTCTGAGCAGAAAAGTCCTCTTGCACTTTTTGATCAGACTCACCCCTAAAAAGTTATTGGCAATTAAGGGTGGGCCAATGGGGAGTGATTTTTAAGCGGGCGCACATCCATGTGATATGCAGCATATGTGTGTGTGCCCGCCCCACCATTCTACGAGACAAAAGAGCGCAACGATATTGCTCTCTCTCTCTCTCTCTCTCT
>NW_021680789.1:56476-57073 GCF_001412515.2 Diachasma alloeum | reverse complement strand
TTTAATACTCAATAAGTGACACAAATTTTATCCCTTAGGGCCAGTTAGGGAGGGAGGAGTGAATTTTTTAAAGTGCGAAGAGATGGAAAAAAAATTTTTTTTTCAATTCACAAATTGATTCCTCCCACTTTAATTGCGACTAAGGGATGAAATTTGTGCCAACGTGTTGAGCATGTAATACACAATGAGTGACATAAATTTCATCCCTTAGCGCCTGTTAGGGAGGGAGGAGTAAATTTTTGAGAGAGCAAAGAGGTTGAAAAAAAATTTTTCTTTTCAAATGAATTCTCCAAAGTGCGGAGATTGAATAAAAAATTTTCTTTTCCATTCAAAAATTCATTCCTCCGACCCTAACTGCGACTAAGGGATGAAATTTATGCCAACGTGTTGAGCATTTAATACTCAATGAGTGACACAAATTTCATCCCTTAGCGCCTGTTAGGGAGGGAGGAGTAAATTTTTGAGAGAGCAAAGAGGTTGAAAAAAAATTTTTCTTTTCAAATGAATTCTCCAAAGTGCGGAGATTGAATAAAAAATTTTCTTTTCCATTCAAAAATTCATTCCTCCGACCCTAACTGCGACTAAGGGATGAAATTT
>NW_021680789.1:56126-56223 GCF_001412515.2 Diachasma alloeum | reverse complement strand
AAAATTTTTTTTCAAATGAATTCTCCAAAGTGGGGAGTTTGAAAAAATTTTTTTTTTTTTCAATTCAAAAATTCATTCCTCCGACCTTAAGTGCGAC
>NW_021680789.1:55524-56102 GCF_001412515.2 Diachasma alloeum | reverse complement strand
ACCAATAATCTCTGCAAAAGGCTTATTTATTTTCTTTCTTTACAGGTAATCGATTTGACAGGAAATTATTGAATATTAAATGACCTGGAGGGCGACCACGTGCTTTCAAAAAGTCACTCCTCCGGCCCCAAAAGGCGCAAGGGGATGAAACTCGTGTCATTGAATTGAGCATTGAATACTCAATAAGTGACACAAGTTTCATTCCTTAGCTATCATTGGGGGGTGGGATGAATTTTCAAACGAGACGCGCTTTCCCCGCACCACTCGTCACCGGAGTTCACTGGAGGGCGACCACGCGCTTTCAAAAATTGACTCCTCCCTCCCTAACAGGTGCTAAGGGATGAAATTTGTGTCACGTATTGNAGACGGATGAAATTTGTGCCAACGTGTTGAGCATTTTATACTCAATACGTGATACAAATTTCATCCCTTAGTCGCAGTTAGGGTCGGAGGAATGAATTTTTGTATTGAAAAAAAAAAAATTTTTTCTATCTCCGCACTTTGAAGAATTCATTTGAAAAAAAAATTTTTTTGCAATCTCTTCGCTCTTTCAAAAATTCACTCCTCCCTCCCTAACA
>NW_021680789.1:54585-54856 GCF_001412515.2 Diachasma alloeum | reverse complement strand
CCATGCAGGCGGGCCACCAAATCCTCCGGATCGTTGACTACCTGCGCATAAATTTTTTCTTTGAGAGTTCCCCAAAGAAAAAAATCTAGGGGCGTCAAATCTGGTGATCTGTGGGAGAAATAGTAATTTAATTTTAAACAGCGCACGATTATTGGAAGATTAGAGATACTCCTCACTTACCGAGGAGGCCAACGAACTGGTCCAGCTCTCCCGATCCATCGTTCTGGAAACCATTGGTTCAGCATTCCGGTGACTGCTCTGGTGTGATGAG
>NW_021680789.1:35663-37793 GCF_001412515.2 Diachasma alloeum | reverse complement strand
CTCCGCACTTTGGAGAATTCAGGTGAAAAAAAAATTTTTTTTCAATCTCTTCGCTGTTTCAAAAATTCACTCTTCCCTCCCTAACAGGTGCTAGAGGATGAAATTTGTATCACGTATTGAGTATAAAATGCTCAACACGTTGGCACAAATTTCATCCCTTAGTCGCAGTTGGGGTCGGAGGAATGAATTTTTGAATTGAAAAAAAAAATTTTTTTTCAATCTCCGCACTTTGGAGAATTCATTTGAAAAAAAATTTTTTTTTCAATCTCTTCGCTCTTTCAAAAATTCACTCCTCCCTCCCTAACAGGTGCTAAGGGATGAAATTTGTGTCACTTATTGAGTATTAAATGCTCAACACGTTGGCACAAATTTCATCCCTTAGTCGCAGTTAGGGTCGGAGGAATGAATTTTTGAATTGAAAAAAAAAATTTTTTTTCAATCTCCGCACTTTGGAGAATTCATTTGAAAAAAAATTTTTTTTTCAATCTCTTCGCTCTTTCAAAAATTCACTCCTCCCTCCCTAACAGGTGCTAAGGGATGAAATTTGTGTCACGTATTGAGTATTAAATGCTCAACACGTTGGCACAAATTTCATCCCTTAGTCGCAGTTAGGGTCGGAGGAATAAATTTTTGAATGAAAAAAAAAAAATTTTCTTCAATCTACGCACTTTGGAGAATTCATTTGAAAAGAAATTTTTTTTTCAATCTCTTCGCTCTTTCAAAAATTCACTCCTCCCTCCCTAACAGGTGCTAAGGGATGAAATTTGTGCCAACGTGTTGAGCATTTAATACTCCATAAGTGACACAAATTTTATCCCTTAGGGCCAGTTAGGGAGGGAGGAATGAATTTTTGAAAGGGCGAAGAGATGGAAAAAAAATTTTTTTTTTCCATCTCTTCGCCCTTTCAAAAATTCATTCCTCCCTCCCTAACTGGCCCTAAGGGATAAAATTTGTGTCACATATGGAGTATTAAATGCTCAACACGTTGGCACAAATTTCATCCCTTAGTCGCAATTAGGGTGGGAGCAATGAATTTGTGAATTGAAAAAAAAATTTTTTTTTCCATCTCTTCGCCCTTTCAAAAATTCATTCCTCCCTCCCTAACTGGCCCTAAGGGATAAAATTTGTGTCACTTATTGAGTATTAAATGCTCAACACGTTGGCACAAATTTCATCCCTTAGTCGCAGTTAGGGTCGGAGGAATGAATTTTTGAATTGAAAAAAAAAATTTTTTTTCAATCTCCGCACTTTGGAGAATTCATTTGAAAAAAAATTTTTTTTTCAATCTCTTCGCTCTTTCAAAAATTCACTCCTCCCTCCCTAACAGGTGCTAAGGGATGAAATTTGTGTGACGTGTTGAGTATTAAATGCTCAACACGTTGGCACAAATTTCATCCCGTAGTCGCAGTTGGGGTCGGAGGAATGAAGTTTTAAATTGAAAAAAAAAATTTTTTTTCAATCTCTTCGTTTCTTCAGAAATTCACTCCTCCCTCCCTAACAGGTGCTAAGGGATGAAATTTGTATCACGTATTGAGTATAAAATGCTCAACACGTTGGCCCAAATTTCATCCCGTAGTCGCAGTTGGGGTCGGAGGAATGAATTTTTGAATTCAAAAAAAAAATTTGGTTTCAATCTCCGCACTTTGGAGAATTCATTTGAAAAAAATTTTTTTTTTCAATCTCTTCGCTCTTTCAAAAATTCACTCCTCCCTCCCTAACTGGCCCTAAGGGATAAAATTTGTGTCACATATTGAGTATTAAATCCTCAACACGTGGGCACAAATTTCAGCCATTAGTCGCAGTTAGGATTGGAGCAATGGATTTTTGAATTGACAAAAAAATTTTTTTTTCCATCTCCGCACTTTGGAGAATTCATTTGAAAAAAATTTTTTTTTTCAATCTCTTCGCTCTTTCAAAAATTCACTCCTCCCTCCCTAACTGGCCCTAAGGGATAAAATTTGTGTCACATATTGAGTATTAAATCCTCAACACGTGGGCACAAATTTCAGCCATTAGTCGCAGTTAGGATTGGAGCAATGGATTTTTGAATTGACAAAAAAATTTTTTTTTCAATCTCCGCACTTTGGAGAATTCATTTGAAAAAAATTTTTGTTTTCAATCTCTTCGTTT
>NW_021680789.1:35283-35459 GCF_001412515.2 Diachasma alloeum | reverse complement strand
ACGTTGGCACAAATTTCATCCCTTAGTCGCAGTTAGGGTCGGAGGAATGAATTTTTGAATTGAAAAAAAAAATTTTTCTTCAATCTACGCACGTTGGAGAATTCATTTGAAAAGAAATTTTTTTTTCAATCTCTTCGCTCTTTCAAAAATTCACTCCTCCCTCCCTAACAGGTGCT
>NW_021680789.1:22900-33084 GCF_001412515.2 Diachasma alloeum | reverse complement strand
TCAATCTCCGCACTTTGGAGAATTCATTTGAAAAGAAATTTTTTTTTCAATCTCTTCGCTCTTTCATAAATTTACTCCCCCCTCCCTAACAGTCGCTAAGGGATGAAAATTGTGTCACTCATTTTGTATTAAATGCTCAACACGTGGGCACACATGTCATCCCTTACTCGCAGTTAGGATTGGAGGAATGGATTTTTGGATTGACAAAAAATTTTTTTTTTCAATCTCCGCACTTTGGAAAATTTATTTGAAAAAAATTTTTGTTTTCAATCTCTTCGTTTTTTCAAAAATTCACTCCTCCCTCCCTAACTGGCCCTAAGGGATAAAATTTGTGTCACTTATTGAGTATTAAATGCTCAACACGTGGGCACACATGTCATCCCTTACTCGCAGTTAGGATTGGAGGAATGGATTTTTGGATTGACAAAAAATTTTTTTTTTCAATCTCCGCACTTTGGAAAATTTATTTGAAAAAAATTTTTGTTTTCAATCTCTTCGTTTTTTCAAAAATTCACTCCTCCCTCCCTAACAGGTGCTAAGGGATGAAATTTGTGTCACGTATTGAGTATTAAATGCTCAACACGTTGGCACAAATTTCATCCCTTAGTCGCAGTTAGGGTCGGAGGAATGAATTTTTGAATTGAAAAAAAAAATTTTTTTTCAATCTCCGCACTTTGGAGAATTCATTTGAAAAAAATTTTTGTTTTCAATGGCTTCTTTTTCTCAAAACTTCACTCCTTCCTCCCTGACAGGTGTTAAGGGATGAAATTTGTGTCACGTATTGAATATTAAATGCTCAACACGTTGGCACAAATTTCATCCCTTAGTCGCAGTTAGGGTCGGAGGAATGAATTTTTGAATTGAAAAAAAAAATTTTTTTTCAATCTCCGCACTTTGGAGAATTCATTTGAAAAAAATTTTTGTTTTCAATGGCTTCTTTTTCTCAAAACTTCACTCCTTCCTCCCTGACAGGTGTTAAGGGATGAAATTTGTGTCACGTATTGAATATTAAATGCTCAACACGTTGGCACAAATTTCATCCCTTAGTCGCAGTTAGGGTCGGAGGAATGAATTTTTGAATTGAAAAAAAAAATTTTTTTTCAATCTCCGCACTTTGGAGAATTCATTTGAAAAAAATTTTTGTTTTCAATGGCTTCTTTTTCTCAAAACTTCACTCCTTCCTCCCTGACAGGTGTTAAGGGATGAAATTTGTGTCACGTATTGAATATTAAATGCTCAACACGTTGGCACAAATTTCATCCCTTAGTCGCAGTTAGGGTCGGAGGAATGAATTTTTGAATTGAAAAAAAAAATTTTTTTTCAATCTCCGCACTTTGGAGAATTCATTTGAAAAAAATTTTTGTTTTCAATGGCTTCTTTTTCTCAAAACTTCACTCCTTCCTCCCTGACAGGTGTTAAGGGATGAAATTTGTGTCACGTATTGAATATTAAATGCTCAACACGTTGGCACAAATTTCATCCCTTAGTCGCAGTTAGGGTCGGAGGAATGAATTTTTGAATTGAAAAAAAAAATTTTTTTTCAATCTCCGCACTTTGGAGAATTCATTTGAAAAAAATTTTTGTTTTCAATGGCTTCTTTTTCTCAAAACTTCACTCCTTCCTCCCTGACAGGTGTTAAGGGATGAAATTTGTGTCACGTATTGAATATTAAATGCTCAACACGTTGGCACAAATTTCATCCCTTAGTCGCAGTTAGGGTCGGAGGAATGAATTTTTGAATTGAAAAAAAAAATTTTTTTTCAATCTCCGCACTTTGGAGAATTCATTTGAAAAAAATTTTTGTTTTCAATGGCTTCTTTTTCTCAAAACTTCACTCCTTCCTCCCTGACAGGTGTTAAGGGATGAAATTTGTGTCACGTATTGAATATTAAATGCTCAACACGTTGGCACAAATTTCATCCCTTAGTCGCAGTTAGGGTCGGAGGAATGAATTTTTGAATTGAAAAAAAAAATTTTTTTTCAATCTCCGCACTTTGGAGAATTCATTTGAAAAAAATTTTTGTTTTCAATGGCTTCTTTTTCTCAAAACTTCACTCCTTCCTCCCTGACAGGTGTTAAGGGATGAAATTTGTGTCACGTATTGAATATTAAATGCTCAACACGTTGGCACAAATTTCATCCCTTAGTCGCAGTTAGGGTCGGAGGAATGAATTTTTGAATTGAAAAAAAAAATTTTTTTTCAATCTCCGCACTTTGGAGAATTCATTTGAAAAAAATTTTTGTTTTCAATGGCTTCTTTTTCTCAAAACTTCACTCCTTCCTCCCTGACAGGTGTTAAGGGATGAAATTTGTGTCACGTATTGAATATTAAATGCTCAACACGTTGGCACAAATTTCATCCCTTAGTCGCAGTTAGGGTCGGAGGAATGAATTTTTGAATTGAAAAAAAAAATTTTTTTTCAATCTCCGCACTTTGGAGAATTCATTTGAAAAAAATTTTTGTTTTCAATGGCTTCTTTTTCTCAAAACTTCACTCCTTCCTCCCTGACAGGTGTTAAGGGATGAAATTTGTGTCACGTATTGAATATTAAATGCTCAACACGTTGGCACAAATTTCATCCCTTAGTCGCAGTTAGGGTCGGAGGAATGAATTTTTGAATTGAAAAAAAAAATTTTTTTTCAATCTCCGCACTTTGGAGAATTCATTTGAAAAAAATTTTTGTTTTCAATGGCTTCTTTTTCTCAAAACTTCACTCCTTCCTCCCTGACAGGTGTTAAGGGATGAAATTTGTGTCACGTATTGAATATTAAATGCTCAACACGTTGGCACAAATTTCATCCCTTAGTCGCAGTTAGGGTCGGAGGAATGAATTTTTGAATTGAAAAAAAAAATTTTTTTTCAATCTCCGCACTTTGGAGAATTCATTTGAAAAAAATTTTTGTTTTCAATGGCTTCTTTTTCTCAAAACTTCACTCCTTCCTCCCTGACAGGTGTTAAGGGATGAAATTTGTGTCACGTATTGAATATTAAATGCTCAACACGTTGGCACAAATTTCATCCCTTAGTCGCAGTTAGGGTCGGAGGAATGAATTTTTGAATTGAAAAAAAAAATTTTTTTTCAATCTCCGCACTTTGGAGAATTCATTTGAAAAAAATTTTTGTTTTCAATGGCTTCTTTTTCTCAAAACTTCACTCCTTCCTCCCTGACAGGTGTTAAGGGATGAAATTTGTGTCACGTATTGAATATTAAATGCTCAACACGTTGGCACAAATTTCATCCCTTAGTCGCAGTTAGGGTCGGAGGAATGAATTTTTGAATTGAAAAAAAAAATTTTTTTTCAATCTCCGCACTTTGGAGAATTCATTTGAAAAAAATTTTTGTTTTCAATGGCTTCTTTTTCTCAAAACTTCACTCCTTCCTCCCTGACAGGTGTTAAGGGATGAAATTTGTGTCACGTATTGAATATTAAATGCTCAACACGTTGGCACAAATTTCATCCCTTAGTCGCAGTTAGGGTCGGAGGAATGAATTTTTGAATTGAAAAAAAAAATTTTTTTTCAATCTCCGCACTTTGGAGAATTCATTTGAAAAAAATTTTTGTTTTCAATGGCTTCTTTTTCTCAAAACTTCACTCCTTCCTCCCTGACAGGTGTTAAGGGATGAAATTTGTGTCACGTATTGAATATTAAATGCTCAACACGTTGGCACAAATTTCATCCCTTAGTCGCAGTTAGGGTCGGAGGAATGAATTTTTGAATTGAAAAAAAAAATTTTTTTTCAATCTCCGCACTTTGGAGAATTCATTTGAAAAAAATTTTTGTTTTCAATGGCTTCTTTTTCTCAAAACTTCACTCCTTCCTCCCTGACAGGTGTTAAGGGATGAAATTTGTGTCACGTATTGAATATTAAATGCTCAACACGTTGGCACAAATTTCATCCCTTAGTCGCAGTTAGGGTCGGAGGAATGAATTTTTGAATTGAAAAAAAAAATTTTTTTTCAATCTCCGCACTTTGGAGAATTCATTTGAAAAAAATTTTTGTTTTCAATGGCTTCTTTTTCTCAAAACTTCACTCCTTCCTCCCTGACAGGTGTTAAGGGATGAAATTTGTGTCACGTATTGAATATTAAATGCTCAACACGTTGGCACAAATTTCATCCCTTAGTCGCAGTTAGGGTCGGAGGAATGAATTTTTGAATTGAAAAAAAAAATTTTTTTTCAATCTCCGCACTTTGGAGAATTCATTTGAAAAAAATTTTTGTTTTCAATGGCTTCTTTTTCTCAAAACTTCACTCCTTCCTCCCTGACAGGTGTTAAGGGATGAAATTTGTGTCACGTATTGAATATTAAATGCTCAACACGTTGGCACAAATTTCATCCCTTAGTCGCAGTTAGGGTCGGAGGAATGAATTTTTGAATTGAAAAAAAAAATTTTTTTTCAATCTCCGCACTTTGGAGAATTCATTTGAAAAAAATTTTTGTTTTCAATGGCTTCTTTTTCTCAAAACTTCACTCCTTCCTCCCTGACAGGTGTTAAGGGATGAAATTTGTGTCACGTATTGAATATTAAATGCTCAACACGTTGGCACAAATTTCATCCCTTAGTCGCAGTTAGGGTCGGAGGAATGAATTTTTGAATTGAAAAAAAAAATTTTTTTTCAATCTCCGCACTTTGGAGAATTCATTTGAAAAAAATTTTTGTTTTCAATGGCTTCTTTTTCTCAAAACTTCACTCCTTCCTCCCTGACAGGTGTTAAGGGATGAAATTTGTGTCACGTATTGAATATTAAATGCTCAACACGTTGGCACAAATTTCATCCCTTAGTCGCAGTTAGGGTCGGAGGAATGAATTTTTGAATTGAAAAAAAAAATTTTTTTTCAATCTCCGCACTTTGGAGAATTCATTTGAAAAAAATTTTTGTTTTCAATGGCTTCTTTTTCTCAAAACTTCACTCCTTCCTCCCTGACAGGTGTTAAGGGATGAAATTTGTGTCACGTATTGAATATTAAATGCTCAACACGTTGGCACAAATTTCATCCCTTAGTCGCAGTTAGGGTCGGAGGAATGAATTTTTGAATTGAAAAAAAAAATTTTTTTTCAATCTCCGCACTTTGGAGAATTCATTTGAAAAAAATTTTTGTTTTCAATGGCTTCTTTTTCTCAAAACTTCACTCCTTCCTCCCTGACAGGTGTTAAGGGATGAAATTTGTGTCACGTATTGAATATTAAATGCTCAACACGTTGGCACAAATTTCATCCCTTAGTCGCAGTTAGGGTCGGAGGAATGAATTTTTGAATTGAAAAAAATTTTTTTTTTGCAATTTCTTCGCGCGTTCAAAAATTCACTCCTCCCTCCCTATTAGGCGCTAAGGAATGAAATTTCTGTCACTCATTGAGTATTAAATGCTCAAAACGATGGCATAAATTTCATCCCGGAGGAATGAATTTTTGAATGGAAAGAAAATTTTTTTCCTCAATCTTTGCACTTTAGAGATTTCATTTGAAAAGAAATTTTTTTTTCAATCTCTTCGCTCTTTAAAAAATTAACTCCTTCCTCCCTATCTGGCCCTAAGGGATAAAATTTGTGTAACGAACGTATTGAGTATTAAATTATCAACATGTGGGCATAAATTTCATCTCTTAGTCGCAGTTAGGATCGGAGGAATGAATTTTTGAATTGAAAAAAAAAATTTTTTTTCAATCTCCGCACTTTGGAGAATTCATTTGAAAAAAATTTTTGTTTTCACTCTCTTCTTTTCTTCAAAAATTCACTCTTTCCTCCCTAACAGGTGTTCAGGGAAGAAATTTGTGTCACGTATTGAATATTAAATGCTCAACACGTTGGGACAAATTTCATCCCTTAGTCGCAGTTAGGGTCGGAGGAATGAATTTTTGAATTGAAAAAAAAATTTTTTTTTCAATCTCCGCACTTTGGAGAATTCATTTGAAAAAAAATTTTTTTTTCAATCTCTTCGCTCTTTCAAAAATTTACTCCTCCCTCCCTAACAGGCGCTAAGGGATGAAATTGGTGTCACTCATTGTGTATTAAACGCTCAACACGTTGACACAAATCTCATCCCTTAGTCGCAATTAGGGTTTGAGGAATGAATTTGTGAATTAAAAAGAAATTTTTTTTTCCATCTCTTCGCACTTTAAAAAATTCACTCCTCCCTCCCTAACTGGCCCTAAGGGATAAAATTTGTGTCACTTATTGAGTATTAAATGCTCAACACGTTGGCACAAATTTCATCCCTTAGTCGCAGTTAGGGTCGGAGGAATGAATTTTTGAATTGAAAATTTTTTTTTTCCATCTCTTCGCACTTAAAAAAATTCACTCCTCTCTCCCTAACTGGCCCTAAGGTATACTCCTCTCTCCCTAACAGGCGCTAAGGGATGAAATTTGTGTCACTTATTGAGTATTAAATGCTCAACACGTTGGCACAAATTTCATCCCTTAGTCGCAATTAGGGTGGGAGGAATGAATTTGTGAATTGGAAAAAAAATTTTTTTTTCCATCTCTTCGCACGTTAAAAAATTCACTCCTCCCTCCCTAACTGGCCCTAAGGGATGAAATTTGTGTCACTTATTGAGTATTAAATGCTCAACACGTTGGCACAAATTTCATCCCTTAGTCGCAGTTAGGGTCGGAGGAATGAATTTTTGAATTGAAAAAAAAAATTTTTTTTCAATCTCCGCACTTTGGAGAATTCATTTGAAAAAAAATTTTTTTTTCAATCTCTTCGCTCTTTCAAAAATTCACTCCTCCCTCCCTAACAGGTGCTAAGGGATGAAATTTGTGTCACGTATTGAGTATTAAATGCTCAACACGTTGGCACAAATTTCATCCCTTAGTCGCAGTTAGGGTCGGAGCAATGAATTTTTGAATTGAAAAAAAAATTTTTTTTTCAATCTCCGCACTTTGGAGAATTCATTTGAAAAAAAAAATTTTTTTCAATCTCTTCGCTCTTTCAAAAATTCACACCTCCCTCCCTAACAGGTGCTGAGGGATAAAATTTGTGTCACTCATTGTGTATTAAATGCTCAACACGTTGGCACATATTTCATCCCTTATTCGCAGTTAGGGTGGGAGGATTGAATGTTTAATTGAAATTTTTTTTTCCATCACTTTGCACTTTAAAAAATTCACTCCTCCCTCCCTAACTGGCCCTAAGGGATAAACTTTGTGTCACTTATTGAGTATTAAATGCTCAACACGTGGGCACAAATTTCATCCCTTAGTCGCAGTTAGGATCGGAGGACTGAATTTTTGAATTGAAAAAAAAATTTTTTTTTCAATCTCCGCACTTTGGAGACTTCATTTGAAAAAAATTTGTGTTTTCAATCTCTTCTTTTTTTCAAAAATTCACTCCTTCCTCCCTAACAGGTGTTGTAACGAACTTTGCTTGGAATTGAGATTTTCCTATGATTAATTTTGTGGTGCTCGTTGCTCAGCAGCCAGGGTCCAAAATTAATTAACCATAGGTTCAGCGTGTTCGTTAATTATTATATTTATTTCGGAATCTAGATGCCGGGTATCAGTCTCGGTTTTCTCTAATTCTGAATCTTCCCTCGATGATCGATGAATCCTCGATGTCCACGGAGTCTCGTTCGGTTCGGGTAATCAGTCAGGACTCGAATAGAATTTATATCGAAACGAAATTCTTGCCAACGCCGCCGGATTTGCTCGGAATACGGGTACGGGTGCGACGATGACCCCAAATTTCGATTGATTATTCTAACAAGCCCCTTATGATTTCGGATATTTTCTCTTAAATCTCGGATTGTTCGGGTTTCTTCGGATTCATCGGATTTTCGGATTGTTCGGATTTTCGGTCTCCTGAGAAAACCTGTTCCCGTTATTCATTGAATTTTTCCATTCAAGCAGAGAACTTCTGATTTTCCCAAGACTTCGGATCAATTGTGATGGTAAACTTTTAAGGCCTTTAATTTTCGTCATTCATCGACTTTCATTTAGCCGAGCAGAAAATTTCTTTCCTTCCTTCAAGATTCTCAAATTCATTATTCCTTGCAATTAAATTTTGAATATTTTTTTTATGTGGTTTCAAGTTCCACAGTAACATGAACATTTAAAATTCAAGTTACAATGTCCAAATACTACTCAAAATGTTTGGGACAATCAAATGCATCGGACCGGCATACACTATTGGTGATATGCAGCTCGGGTTCGAATTATGCAAATGTACTGAGCGCACCCTACAACGAATTCACGCCCGGAACGAGTGAGCTGGATTCGGGGTACACCGGACCCAGCCTTAGCCACAAGCTCCAAGTACGTAAAACCCGCGGGGCAACACAGGTNTCAAATTCATTATTCATTGCAATTAGATTTTGAATATTTTTTATGTGGTTTCAAGTTCCACAGTAACATGAACATTTAAAATTCAAGTTACAATGTCCAAATACTACTCAAAATGTTTGGGACAATCAAATGCATCGGACCGGCATACACTATTGGTGATATGCAGCTTGGGTTCGGATTATGCAAATGTACTGAGCGCACCCTACAACGAATTCACGCCCGGAACGAGTGAGCTGGATTCGGGGTACACCGGACCCAGCCTTAGCCACAAGCTCCAAGTACGTAAAACCCGCGGGGCAACACAGGTTCCAAAATGCACAGGGTTCGATATATTTTGCGCCACTTACACCGAGTGCACCGATCACGCGACACATCCAACTCCCTCCAAGTTACTCTACTCAAATCGACTTTTATTAATTTTATACCACTTTGTTTCTTAAATGTTCGGTCTAAAATCGTGAAATGTTCTTGTAATTATTCGGACTTCATTTTCTCTATCACTAATTTTTAATTAGTAGAAAGAAGCGGATCTCTCAGGTTTTCGGAAATGACTAATAGTCAATTTCACTCTTTCATCATCGGAATCATAGCTTCTTTTACTGTCTTTATTAATAATCCAAACAAAATTAACATCTTTATTTCATTTAAGAGATACAATATGAAACAGGTAATTAGAACACACAAAATATCCGCCTTCGTTATCATTAATCTTAATTGATTCTCTAATTAATTCCAAATCTTGAGATCATCTCCAAATTCCCTCTTGAATTTAATTATTAGTTACTTATCTTTCAAATCCCTATGTCGACTTATTATCCCGCGTCGGTAACCTCGTACTCCGCATTGACGACGTCGCTGGCAAGAACCTCTCCGGAGACGAGTCAAAAATGACGGGGATCGAGAGAATGAGTAGTCGCACGCCTAATATTTGGGAGTGGGAGAACGAGCATCAGCTGTTCCCCACCGAGAGAGAGAGTGTGACCACCCCTTCAAGACTCTACTTTCGCGCACGCGACCACCCCACGCGAGACTCTAAGGGGGGGGTTATACCGAACCCTCCACAACTGGCTTCGACTGGTTCGGTACCGCTTCCTAACAACGTGACTCGAGAGACAGTCCTCCAGGGTCTATCCGCAAAACTCTAGAGGAATTACCTAACTCAGAGGAATTCCTCGCAAACGCGTGACTCGAGAGACAGTCCTCTAGGGTCTGTCCGCAAAAACTCTAATACCTGTAGCTACGGAAGCGAGGCGAGATATCTCAAAACCGGGCGCGTATCGGCTTTCTATCAACTATTTTGTGACATGCGAGTTGGAGACGGCGAAGCTACACATCGCCACCTATTGAGCGCTATCTCGGCGCTCAGCTTGGCCCCGTTGATTCTCTACTTTCTCTCTCTTCTTAGTCCTCTCTCTCTCTCTCTCTCTCTCTCGACTCCCCGCACGACACACTACTGCTTCTCATGCGAGAAATCTCCTTAAACATTCTTTATTTAATAACTCTTTTAATTCTTACTCGAAAATTCTCATTCACCGCGCATTTCATTTGCAATTCCAACGTTCAAATGATCCAATAATTACTAAATTTTCACCAATAATAATACGGAAGTTATTCAAGAAACAAATTTATTAAAGTTTCAAGAATGAAAATAAATTTCCCCGTTTATCTTTAAACATTATTTTCTAGAAAAATTCTTAGATATTATGTCGTGAAAAATGATAAAATAATAAACATACTGAGAAGAAATATTCAGAAAAATTATTGTGAGAGAATTCTCACAATGTTAAGGGAAGAAATTTGTGTCACGTATTGAATATTAAATGCTCAACACGTTGGCACAAATTTCATCCCTTAGTCGCAGTTAGGGTCGAAGGAATGAATTTTTGAATTGAAAAAAAAAA
>NW_021680789.1:22516-22841 GCF_001412515.2 Diachasma alloeum | reverse complement strand
AATTCACTCCTCCCTCCCTAACAGGTGCTGAGGGATGAAATTTGTATCACGTATTGAGTATAAAATGCTCAACACGTTGGCACAAATTTCATCCCTTAGTCGCAATGAGGGTTTGAGGAATGAATTTGTGAATTAAAAAAAAAAATTTTTTCCCATCTCTTCGCACTTTAAAAAATTCACTCCTCCCTCCCTAACAGACCCTAAGGGATAAAATTTGTGTCACATATTGAGTATTAAATGCTCAATACGTGGGCGTAAATTTCATCTCTTAGTCGCAGTTAGGATCGGAGGAATGAATTTTTGAATTGAAAAAAAAAAATCTTTT
>NW_021680789.1:10269-10433 GCF_001412515.2 Diachasma alloeum | reverse complement strand
AAATTTCATCCCTTAGTCGCAGTTAGGGTCGGAGGAATGAATTTTTCAATTGAAAAAATTTTTTTTTTTCCAATTTCTTTGCACTTTCAAAAATTCACTCCTCCCTCCCTATTAGGCGCTAAGGAATGAAATTTCTGTCACTCATTGAGTATTAAATGCTCAAC
>NW_021680789.1:7927-10094 GCF_001412515.2 Diachasma alloeum | reverse complement strand
TCAACACGTTGGCACAAATTTCATCCCTTAGTCGCACTTAGGGTGGGAGGAATGAATTTGTGAATTGAAAAAAATTTTTTTTTTCCATCTCTTTGCACTTTAAAAAATTCACTCCTTCCTCCCTATCTGGCCCTAAGGGATAAAATGTGTGTCACTTATTGAGTATTAAATGCTCAACACGTGGGCACAAATTTCATCCCTTAGTCGCAGTTAGGATCGGAGGAANAGGCGCTAAGGGATGAAATTTATGTCACTCATTGTGTATTAAATGCTCAACAGGTTGGCACAAATTTCATCCCTTAGTCGCAGTTAGGGTCGGAGGATTGAATTTTTTAATTGAAATTTTTTTTTCCATCTCTTCGCACTTTAAAAAATTCACTCCTCCTTCCCTAACTGGCCCTAAGGGATAAACTTTGTGTCACTTATTGAGTATTAAATGCTCAGCACGTGGGCACAAATTTCATCCCTTTGTAACGAACCACTTGCTTTTCGTTTTTCTGAAATGCAAGCGTTCAACCAGTGCTAGACCGAATGACTCGGAATACCCTCGGTGAAATGCCTCTTAGCTCAAGAGATTTCCAGGATTCGTCTTTTTTGAGGGGTACTGGTACAAATACAAAACTCACTACGAAACTGTTTGTTTAAAACGGAAAATAATAACAATGTTTATTCAATTTTAAACTCTAATACTGTTACATACGAATTTTAAGGACTTTGTCCCTTTTATAACCTTATCTTCTTGTTAACAATTTCTGCGTACCTTTTTGGGGGGGGTACCCAATTTTCTTTTTTTCTACTCTCAAGTTTCGATAATTCAATGACGTTTTAGCCTACACAAGTCAAGAGTTATTGCTTCTAATAAATTTACGAAATCAATTTATGAAATCCAGTTTCCACTGAAATACCATAACCTTTTATTTCAAGAATAGTTTTCTCCTATTCTTTATCTAAGACATCCAGTACTAAACTGAAATATCAAGCCTTTTTGTCTACTATCTTTTCTGAAATCCAGTTTCTATACTGAAATAACAGAGCCTTTAACCTTTTATTTAAATTTAGTCAAATTTCCTCTCGTTTCGTACTCTCTACAATTCCCTTTTTCCTAGACCTCTGCTGCCTTCTGGTACCCTCCCTGAAACTGTCCCCGGGAGCATAACCCACTGGTTCTAGTTTCCTAACTCCGTCCCGGGGTAGAGCCCCACCGGAACAGAGTACCCTACGCGACCGTCCCCGGGGTAGTACACCCGCTGATTCTCAGTCAACCTAACACTGTACCGGGGTAGAGCCCCACCGATACAGGTATCTTATCGTTAATTACCCCTGGGGTAATTCGTCTACTGTCTGTGCTCCAGGAGAGGGAAGATCCAAGGGGAGAATCACCGCACTTGGATTGAGGTTAGGAATACCGAGGGGAGAGTCGCCGAACTTGGTTTTCAGGTTAGGAATGGTCAAGGGGAGTGTCGCCGCACTTGGTTACAGGTTAGGAATGGTCAAGGGGAGTGTCGCCGCACTTGACCGGACAAGGATACCAAGGGGAGTGTCGCCGCACTTGGTTTCAGGTTAGGAATGATCAAGGGGAGAGTCGCTGCACTTGATCAGAGGTTCGGGATACTACTAGGGAAGGTGCCCACTAGTAGAGGAGGAGTCCGTTGCCAGACTGATTTTTCGTTGCGAGGTGCCTGCTTTTATAGGCTCTCGACCCCGCCAACTGGCCTTCCCCCACTCTACGACTCACTCTCCCTCCCTGACTTTTACGCGCGAAGTGGACCACGGTTCCCGCGCTCGCTTGGCGCCACCTATTCTGATCGCGCGCCCTTTTCGTTCAAGTTTAAATTATTTCTCTTTTGCCTATATTTCTTCGTTTTCGTGATTTTCTTCTCTTTTCTCCTCTGCTCTTTGTCTTTCTTAAATTTATTTAATTTCCTCTGTAAATTCCTTTACTCCTTTTAAATTAAATTCTTTTGATAATTCTCTCGTATTTAAATTCTGTTAGTTCGTTGTGACGGTCGTCACACCTGAGTCGCAGTTAGGATCGGAGGAATGAATTTTTGAATTGAAAAAAAAAATTTTTTTTCAATCTCCGCACTTTGGAGAATTCTTTCATTTGAAAAAAATTTTTTTTTTCAATCTCTTCGCTCTTTCAAAAATTTACTCCTCCCTCCCTAAC
>NW_021680789.1:2406-7816 GCF_001412515.2 Diachasma alloeum | reverse complement strand
TTTTGAAAAAAAAATTTTTTGCAATCTCTTCGCTCGTTCAAAAATTCACTCCTCCCTCCCTAACAGGTGCTAAGGGATGAAATTTGTGTCACGTATTGAGTATTAAATGCTCAACACGTTGGCACACATTTCATCGCTTAGTCGCAGTTAGGGTCCGAGGAATGAATTTTTGAATGGAAAAAAAAAATTTTTTTTCAATCTCCGCACTTTGGTGAATTCATTTGAAAAAAATTTTTTTTCCATTTTTTCGCACTTTAAAAAATTCATTCCTCGGACCCTAACTGCGACTAAGGGATGAAATTTGTAACACGTATTGAGTATAAAATGCTCAACACGTGGGCACAAATTTCATCCCTTAGTCGCAGTTAGAATCGGAGGAATTATTTTTGAATTGAAAAAAAAAATTTTTTTTCCATTTTTTCGCACTTTAAAAAATTCATTCCTCGGACCCTAACTGCGACTAAGGGATGAAATTTGTAACACGTATTGAGTATAAAATGCTCAACACGTGGGCACAAATTTCATCTCTTAGTCGCAGTTAGAATCGGAGGAATTATTTTTGAATTGAAAAAAAAAATTTTTTTTCAATCTCCGCACTTTGGAGAATTCATTTGAAAAAAATTTTTTTTCCATTTTTTCGCACTTTAAAAAATTCATTCCTCCGATCCTAACTGCGACTAAGGGATGAAATTTGTGCCCACGTGTTGAGCATTTAATACTCAATAAGTGACACAAATTTTATCCCTTAGGGCCAGTTAGGGAGGGAGGAATGAATTTTTGAATTGAAAAAAAAAATTTTTTTTCCATTTTTTCGCACTTTAAAAAATTCATTCCTCCCTCCCTAACTGGCCCTAAGGGATAAAATTTGTGTCACTTATTGAGTATTAAATGCTCAACACGTGGGCACAAATTTCGTCCCTTAGTCGCAGTTAGGATTGGAGGAATGGATTTTTGAATTGGCAAAAAAATTTTTTTTTCAATCTCCGCACTTTGGAGAATTCATTTGAAAAAAATTTTTGTTTTCAATCTCTTCGTTTTTTCAAAAATTCACTCCTCCCTCCCTAACAGGCGCTAAGAGATGAAATTTATGTCACTCAATGTGTATTAAATGCTCAACACGTGGGCACAAATTTCGTCCCTTAGTCGCAGTTAGGATTGGAGGAATGGATTTTTGAATTGGCAAAAAAATTTTTTTTTCAATCTCTTCGCTCTTTCAAAAATTTACTCCTCCCTCCCTAACAGGCGCTAAGAGATGAAATTTATGTCACTCAATGTGTATTAAATGCTCAACAAGTTGGCACAAATTTCATCTCTTAGTCGCAATTAGGGTTTGGGGAATGAATTTGTGAATTGAAAAAAAATTTTTTTTCCCATCTCTTCGCACTTTCAAAAATTCACTCCTCCCTCCCTAACTGCCCCTAAGGGATAAAATTTGTGTCACATATTGAGTATTAAATGCTCAACACGTGGGCACAAATTTCATCCCTTAGTCACAGTTGGGATCGGAGGAATAAATTTTTGAATTAAAAAAAAAATTTTTTTTTCAATCTCCGCACTGTGGAGAATTCATTTGAAAAAAATTTTTGTTTTCAATCGTTTCGTTTTTTCACAAATTCACTCCTCCCTCCCTAACAGGTGCTACGGGATGAAATTTTTGTCACGTATTGAGCATTAAATGCCCAACCCGGTGGCAGAAATTTCATCCCTTAGTCGCAGTTAGGGTCGGAGGAATGAATTTTTGAATTGAAAAAAAAAAATTTTTTTTTCCATCTCTTCGCACTTTAACAAATTCATTCCTCCCTCCCTAACTGGCCCTAAGGGATAAAATTAGTGTCACTTATTGAGTATTAAATGCTCAACACGTGGGCACAAATTTCATCCCTTAGTCGCAATTAGGGTGGGAGGAATGAATTTGTGAATTGAAAAAAAAAATTTTTTTTCCATCTCTTCGCACTTTAACAAATTCATTCCTCCCTCCCTAACTGGCCCTAAGGGATAAAATTAGTGTCACTTATTGAGTATTAAATGCTCAACACGTGGGCACAAATTTCATCCCTTAGTCGCAGTTAGGATCGGAGGAATGGATTTTTGAATTGAAAAAAAAATTTTTTTTTCAATCTCCGCACTTTGGAGAATTCATTTGAAAAAAATTTTCGTTTTCAATCTCTTCGTTTTTTCAAAAATTCCCTCCTCCTTCCCTAAAAGGTGCTAAGAGATGAAACTTGTGTCACGTATTGAGTATTAAATACTCAACACGTTGGCACAAATTTCATGCCTTAGTCGCAGTTAGGGTCGGAGGAATGAATTTTTGAATTGAAAAAAAAATTTTTTTTTCAATCTCCGCACTTTGGAGAATTCATTTGAAAAAAATTTTCGTTTTCAATCTCTTCGTTTTTTCAAAAATTCACTCCTCCCTCCCTAACAGGTGCTAAGGGATGAAATTTGTATCATGTATTGAGTATAAAATGCTCAACACGTTGGCACAAATGTCATCCCTCAGTCGCACTTAGGGTCGGAGGAAAGAATTTTTGAATTGAAAAAAAATTTTTTTTTTCAATTACTTTGCGCTTTCAAAAATTCACTCCTCCCTCCCTAACAGGTGCTAAGGGATGAAATTTGTATCATGTATTGAGTATAAAATGCTCAACACGTTGGCACAAATGTCATCCCTCAGTCGCACTTAGGGTCGGAGGAAAGAATTTTTGAATTGAAAAAAAATTTTTTTTTTCAATTACTTTGCGCTTTCAAAAATTCACTCCTCCCTCCCTAACAGGTGCTAAGGGATGAAATTTGTATCATGTATTGAGTATAAAATGCTCAACACGTTGGCACAAATGTCATCCCTCAGTCGCACTTAGGGTCGGAGGAAAGAATTTTTGAATTGAAAAAAAATTTTTTTTTTCAATTACTTTGCGCTTTCAAAAATTCACTCCTCCCTCCCTAACAGGTGCTAAGGGATGAAATTTGTATCATGTATTGAGTATAAAATGCTCAACACGTTGGCACAAATGTCATCCCTCAGTCGCACTTAGGGTCGGAGGAAAGAATTTTTGAATTGAAAAAAAATTTTTTTTTTCAATTACTTTGCGCTTTCAAAAATTCACTCCTCCCTCCCTAACAGGTGCTAAGGGATGAAATTTGTATCATGTATTGAGTATAAAATGCTCAACACGTTGGCACAAATGTCATCCCTCAGTCGCACTTAGGGTCGGAGGAAAGAATTTTTGAATTGAAAAAAAATTTTTTTTTTCAATTACTTTGCGCTTTCAAAAATTCACTCCTCCCTCCCTAACAGGTGCTAAGGGATGAAATTTGTATCATGTATTGAGTATAAAATGCTCAACACGTTGGCACAAATGTCATCCCTCAGTCGCACTTAGGGTCGGAGGAAAGAATTTTTGAATTGAAAAAAAATTTTTTTTTTCAATTACTTTGCGCTTTCAAAAATTCACTCCTCCCTCCCTAACAGGTGCTAAGGGATGAAATTTGTATCATGTATTGAGTATAAAATGCTCAACACGTTGGCACAAATGTCATCCCTCAGTCGCACTTAGGGTCGGAGGAAAGAATTTTTGAATTGAAAAAAAATTTTTTTTTTCAATTACTTTGCGCTTTCAAAAATTCACTCCTCCCTCCCTAACAGGTGCTAAGGGATGAAATTTGTATCATGTATTGAGTATAAAATGCTCAACACGTTGGCACAAATGTCATCCCTCAGTCGCACTTAGGGTCGGAGGAAAGAATTTTTGAATTGAAAAAAAATTTTTTTTTTCAATTACTTTGCGCTTTCAAAAATTCACTCCTCCCTCCCTAACAGGTGCTAAGGGATGAAATTTGTATCATGTATTGAGTATAAAATGCTCAACACGTTGGCACAAATGTCATCCCTCAGTCGCACTTAGGGTCGGAGGAAAGAATTTTTGAATTGAAAAAAAATTTTTTTTTTCAATTACTTTGCGCTTTCAAAAATTCACTCCTCCCTCCCTAACAGGTGCTAAGGGATGAAATTTGTATCATGTATTGAGTATAAAATGCTCAACACGTTGGCACAAATGTCATCCCTCAGTCGCACTTAGGGTCGGAGGAAAGAATTTTTGAATTGAAAAAAAATTTTTTTTTTCAATTACTTTGCGCTTTCAAAAATTCACTCCTCCCTCCCTAACAGGTGCTAAGGGATGAAATTTGTATCATGTATTGAGTATAAAATGCTCAACACGTTGGCACAAATGTCATCCCTCAGTCGCACTTAGGGTCGGAGGAAAGAATTTTTGAATTGAAAAAAAATTTTTTTTTTCAATTACTTTGCGCTTTCAAAAATTCACTCCTCCCTCCCTAACAGGTGCTAAGGGATGAAATTTGTATCATGTATTGAGTATAAAATGCTCAACACGTTGGCACAAATGTCATCCCTCAGTCGCACTTAGGGTCGGAGGAAAGAATTTTTGAATTGAAAAAAAATTTTTTTTTTCAATTACTTTGCGCTTTCAAAAATTCACTCCTCCCTCCCTAACAGGTGCTAAGGGATGAAATTTGTATCATGTATTGAGTATAAAATGCTCAACACGTTGGCACAAATGTCATCCCTCAGTCGCACTTAGGGTCGGAGGAAAGAATTTTTGAATTGAAAAAAAATTTTTTTTTTCAATTACTTTGCGCTTTCAAAAATTCACTCCTCCCTCCCTAACAGGTGCTAAGGGATGAAATTTGTGTCACGTATTGAGTATTAAATGCTCAACACGTTGGCACAAATTTCATCCCTTAGTCGCCGTTAAAGTCGGAGGAATGAATTTTTGAATTGAAAAAAAAATTTTTTTTTCAATCTCCGCACTTTGGAGAATTCATTTGAAAAAAATTTTCGTTTTCAATCTCTTCGTTTTTTCAAAAATTCACTCCTCCCTCCCTAACAGGTGCTAAGGGATGAAATTTGTGTCACGTATTGAGTATTAAATGCTCAACACGTTGGCACAAATTTCATCCCTTAGTCGCCGTTAAAGTCGGAGGAATGAATTTTTGAATTGAAAAAAAAAATTTTTTTTTCAATTCAAAAATTCATTCCTCCGATCCTAACTGCGACTAAGGGATGAAATTTGTGCCCACGTGTTGCGCGTATAATACTCAATAAGTGACACAAATTTCATCCCTTAGTCGCCGTTAAAGTCGGAGGAATGAATTTTTGAATTGAAAAAAAAATTTTTTTTTTCAATCTCTTCGTTTTTTCAAAAATTCACTCCTCCCTCCCTAACAGGTGCTAAGGGATGAAATTTATGTCACTTATTGAGTATTAAACGCGCAACACGTGGGCACAAATTTCATCCATTAGTCGCAGTTAGGATTGGAGGAATGGATTTTTGAATTGACAAAAAAATTTTTTTTTCAATCTCCGCACTTTGGAGAATTCATTTGAAAAAAA
>NW_021680789.1:0-2241 GCF_001412515.2 Diachasma alloeum | reverse complement strand
GTATTAAATGCTCAACACGTTGGCACAAATTTCATCCCTTAGTCGCCATTAGGGTCTGGGGAATGAATTTGTGATTTGAAAAAAAAATTTTTTCCCATCTCTTCGCAATTTAAAAAATTCACTCCTCCCTCCCTAACTGGCCCTAAGGGATAAAATTTGTGTCACTTATTGAGTATTAAATGCTCAACACGTTGGCACAAATTTCATCCCTTAGTCGCAGTTAGGATCGGAGGAATGAATTTTTGAATTGAAAAAAAAAATTTTTTTTCAATCTCCGCACTTTGGAGAATTCATTTGAAAAGAAATTTTTTTTTCAATCTCTTCGCTCTTTCAAAAATTTACTCCTCCCTCCCTAACAGGCGCTAAGGGATGAAATTTGTGTCACTTATTGAGTATTAAATGCTCAACACGTTGGCACAATTTTAATCCTTTAGTCGCAGTTAGGGTCGGAGGAATGAATTTTTGAATTGAAAAAAAAAATTTTTTTTCAATCTCCGCACTTTGGAGAATTCATTTGAAAAGAAATTTTTTTTTCAATCTCTTCGCTCTTTCAAAAATTTACTCCTCCCTCCCTAACAGGCGCTAAGGGATGAAATTTGTGTCACTTATTGAGTATTAAATGCTCAACACGTTGGCACAAATTTCATCCCTTAGTCGCACTTAGGGTCGGAGGAATGAATTTTTGAATGGAAAAAAAATTTTTTTCTTCAATCTCCGCTTTTTAGAGAATTCATTTGAAAAGAAATTTTTTTTTCAATCTCTTCGCTCCTTCAAAAATTTACTCCTACCTCCCTAATAGGCGCTAAAGGATGAAATTTGTGTCATTCATTGTGTATTAAATGCTCAACACGGTGGCACAAATTTCATCCCTTAGTCAAAATTAGGGTGGGAGGAATGAATTTGTGAATTGAAAAAAAAAATTTTTTNTGAATTTCATCCCTTAGTCGCAGTTAGGATCGGAGGAATGAATTTTTGAATTGAAAAAAAAAATTTTTTTTCAATCTCCGCACTTTGGAGAATTCATTTGAAAAAAAAATTTTTTTTCAATCTCTTCGCTCTTTCAAAAATATACTCCTCCCTCCCTAACAGGCGCTAAGGGATGAAATTTGTGTCACTTATTGAGTATTAAATGCTCAACACGTTGGCACAAATTTCATCCCTTAGTCGCAATTAGGGTGGGAGGAATGAATTTGTGAATTGAAAAAAAAAATTTTTTTTACATCTCTTTGCACTTTAAAAAATTCACTTCTCCCTCCGTAACTGGCTCTAAGGGATAAACTTTGTGTCCCTTATTGAGTATTAAATGCTCAACACGTGGGGACAAATTTCATCCCTTAGTCGCAGTTAGGATCGGAGGAATGAATTTTTGAATTGAAAAAAAAATTTTTTTTTCAATCTCCGCACTTTGGAGAATTCATTTGAAAAAAATTTTTTTTTTCAATCTCTTCGTTTTTTCAAAAATTCACTCCTTCCTCCCTAACAAGTGTTAAGGAATGAAATTTGTGTCACGTATTGAATATTAAATGCTCAACACGTTGGCACAAATTTCATCCCTTAGTCGCAGTTAGGGTCGGAGGAATGAATTTTTGAATTGAAAAAAAAAATTTTTTTTCAATCTCCGCACTTTGGAGAATTCATTTGAAAAAAAATTTTTTTTTCAATCTCTTCGCTCTTTCAAAAATTCACTCCTCCCTCCCTAACAGGTGCTAAGGGATGAAATTTGTATCACGTATTGAGTATCAAATGCTCAACACTTTGGCACAAATTTCATCCCTTAGTCGCACTTAGGGTCGGAGGAATGAATTTTTGAATTGAAAGAAAAATTTTTTTTTCAATCTCTTCGCTCGTTCAAAAATTCACTCCTCCCTCCCTATTAGGCGCTAAGGGATGAAATTTGTATCACGTATTGAGTATCAAATGCTCAACACGTTGGCACAAATTTCCCCCCTTAGTCGCAGTTAGGGTCGGAGGAATGAATTTTTGAATTGAAAGAAAAATTTTTTTTTCAATCTCTTCGCTCGTTCAAAAATTCACTCCTCCCTCCCTATTAGGCGCTAAGGGATGAAATTTGTATCACGTATTGAGTATCAAATGCTCAACACGTTGGCACAAATTTCCCCCCTTAGTCGCAGTTAGGGTCGGAGGAATGAATTTTTGAATTGAAAGAAAAATTTTTTTTTTCAATCTCCGCAACTTTGGAGAATTCATTTGAAAAAAAAATTTTTTTTCAATCTCTTCGCT
>NW_021680788.1:284514-285926 GCF_001412515.2 Diachasma alloeum | reverse complement strand
GCAGAGGATCAGTCATTCAAACACTTAGGTACCCCCACCAATTTGGCATTGTCCTCGACAAATTGTACACGTTGTAGCAGAAGTTTCCAAAAAATCTCCATCTGCTGCAAAACGAAATAAGAATGAAAATGCATTGGAAGGTGTCCGAACGCAATCTTTTGTTTACATAGAATTTTTCGGTTTACCTAAGAACGCACGTTGTACTCACAACCCTAAGAACTTAAATTAAATTAAATGTTATCCAGGACATTTTTCAGCTATTTTTTTTCTCCACGAACAAAAAATGTTGCTATTTTGTTAATAATTTTCCATGAGTCACATGATTCTTTTTCAACCAATCGCATAAGATTTTACAGAGTGTACAAGCGTAGGCACACTCACATATGTATCTATGTAAACAAATTTCACCTTGACTTTCCGCTAGTTCTTTAGTGTCTTTACCATGGACAACATGGATCCTAACGCGTGTAAAAGATTATTAAGGTCATTGGAGGATGCGTATGAAATAGTGAAAACGAATAGGAGACCAGGGAAATTCAACAATGGTTTAATCACATCAGAGGACATTCGAAAGAAATTAATGCATTATTGAAGAGGAGTGCGAGTCATAGTGAGAAAAGACGTTTAACTCACATGTTAGGATGACTGAAAGCGTTCTATGCAAGGTTCAGAAACTTGGAAGTGATAGGAGGAGAGTCAAGTGGCAATTTAATTGATAGAGTCCGATGGGAGGACTTGCAAAGTGTTTTTGAGGGTCGTATGAGAACCGGTGTAATCATTAACGTGAAAAATCCAGACATACCCAAATTTTTAGATGATGCTAGACGAATGCTGTGTACGTTTGAAAAATGCATTGAAACAAGAAGGAAGTTTGAAAGTTAATGTAGTGTTAACGGGTAAATATGAAATTAATAGAGATGAACATCGCATTGAAGAAGAGGAANAAGTTTGAAAGTGAATGTAGTGTTAACGTGTAAATATGAAATTAATAGAGATGAACATCTCATTGAAGAAGAAAAATATTTCAGTACCAAGAATGAAATAATTCTTGATTCAACTGATATTAGGCAGTGGTTCAATGAATACATAAGAGAAAAACTTCTAGTGAAAGCGGATGAGTTCCAGGAAAGAGACTCAGCCTGAAGATTAGTTGACGTAATTAATTTAGAAGTGAATATAAATAAATATAATCCATTGCGCGGAGGATCTAGCTTCGCTGAACTATCTGAATGGATTAAAAAGAAACATGCTGCCGTGAACGTTCAAAATAAAGACGATGCCTACTGCTTTTTATGGTCCATTATGGCCGCTCGCTGTAACGTTCGAGATAAGCAACAAACAAACTCATATCCCTCTTTCAGCACTGTCATGAAAAGCTTTGGTAACTTCAATTAAAAGATATTCCGAAGTTT
>NW_021680788.1:279407-284417 GCF_001412515.2 Diachasma alloeum | reverse complement strand
CTTTCAGCACTGTCATGAAAAGATTTGGTAACTTCAATTACCCCATGGCATTAAAAGACATTCGCAACTTCGAGAAAATGAACGAATTGTTGATTAATGTATATGGAATCGACAGTGACGAAGAATCAGAGAAAAAATGGATTGTGCCCCTTTATTTGAGCAAAAATCTTCCAGCCACACTGCAAGAGGAAGAAAGAACAATTCACCTTCTCATGATTGAAAAAGACGACATCCTCGATGGTAAACAGGAAAGAATGCATCACTACACATNATATGTGACAGGTGTTTGTGTCACTTTTTCAAAAAAGAGGCCTACACTAATCATAGGGTAGATTGTGTATCGATCAATAAGTGTCGAATGATTTTTCCGCATCGTGGTGAAAAATATTTAAAATTTCAAAATTTCAAAAATCAACTGACTGTTCCATTTGTTGTATACGCTGATACTGAGTATTTATTGGAAAAAAAAGTCCGATGACAATGATGTAAATACCTAAATATACCAAAATCATGTACCATTCAGTGTTGCATTTTATGTGAAATGTAGCTATGATAACTCAACTCGGAACGCTCTATTTATCGTGGAAAAGACTGCTTAGAGTGGTTTATTGAGCAGCTACGTATTTTAGCTATAAAAGTTGATGCTGAATTACAGAGAAATGAGCCCATGAACTTGACTTTCGAGATGGAGCGAGCCTATAATGCAGCCAAAACATGTCATATTTGTGGCAGGGCATTCACCGAAAAAGCAGTGAAACATCGGGACCATTGCCACTTCACGGGAAAATATCGCGGAGCAGCTCATCCCGGTTGTAACCTGAATTACACAGAATCGTGTGTAATCCCTGTGGTTTTCCACAATTTGTCAGGTTATGACTCGCACTTTTTCATTAAGTCCCTTGCGAGACATTTTGAGGGCTCTGTGACAATACTACCAATTAACAAAGAGAAATTTCTTTTACCAAATCAGTCGAATCAACAGGAGTCTACTTGAGATTCATTGACTCATTTCGTTTTATGGCAAGCAGTATCGATAAACTTTCTTCATATTTAGAAGATGAAAAAAAAATAATCACAGCCAGTCATTACCCTCAAAAACGACAATTCGAACTGGTTGTACGCAAAGGAGTTTTCCCATACGAATACTTGGATACATGGGAGAAATGAAGTGTACAACAATTACCACGGAAAGAAGAGTTTTATTCTCGACTGAATGATGAGCACATATCCGATAGAGATTACAACCATGCATGTTATGTGTGGAGAAATTTCAGCATCAGAACACTCGGTGAATATGCGGATTTATATCTGAAAACCGACGTGTTGTTGCTAGCAGATATTTTCGAAAATTTTCGGGAGAGTTGTTTCACCGCATACAACTTAGATCCTCTTAGNCCTATCTGAGAGGCACAACAGAACGCATAAGTAGAGTACTTGGCAAACATAACATTCGAACGATCTTCCAGCCTCCAAAGAAGATCGGACAGATGCTGCCCAGTGCAAAGGATCCAAGACCACCTCTGAGCACACCAGGAGTGTACGAGATCCCCTGCTCATGCGGGAAAAAGTACATTGGAGAAACCGGGAGGAAGATCAGTGCACGGATCAAGGAACACCAGCGGTGCTCCAAATACGGTCACTTAGAACAGTCTGTCCTGGCTGAACACTGGATGGACACTGGACATACTATCCAGTACGACCGAGCCGGAATGTTGGCCAAATCTCAAGGATATTTCGAAAGGAAATACCGAGAGGGTTTGGAGATCCATGAAAACCCTAACAACCTCAACAGGGACAGGGGATATCAAGTGAACCCCATTAGGAAAACCGTCCTCCCGGTTTTTTAATTCACCAGCTGATCAATTAAAAATATATGATTGGCTGACCACCCCCCCCTTCCCTTTCCCCCACCACCACAAGGGAAGGCATATAAGGACTACCCCTAGACATCGGAGCTCAGAATCGGAGCTCATAGCCCTGTAGATGGAGACTGCAATGTTTGCGATATGTCGGTGCAACGCTGAATCCAAACGCGGCATCCATCCGGAAGCGAAAGATTTCATTAATCACGGCCGCGAAAGCCTCAAAACTAAGAAGNTAAGGACTACCCCTAGACATCGGAGCTCAGAATCGGAGCTCATAGCCCTGTAGATGGAGACTGCAATGTTTGCGATATGTCGGTGCAACGCTGAATCCAAACGCGGCATCCATCCGGAAGCGAAAGATTTCATTAATCACGGCCGCGAAAGCCTCAAAACTAAGAAGTCGTATTTGATGTATCTAGATGTGAATAACTTATATGGAGCAGCAATGAGTCTTCATTTGCCGAATGGGAATTTCTGTTGGATGGAAGATTGGGCATCCCTTAACGTCCTGAACATTGCAGATGACCCAGAGACTGGATACATCCCGAAGGTTGACTCGGAGTACCCACAGGAATTGCATGAAGAGCATAAAGATTTACCATTGTGCCCAGAACACATAATCCCTCCAAACGGTCAGGCAAAGTTTCCAAAATTATTGACCACGTTGAACTCCAAAAAAAATTATGTCATTCATTATAAAAATCTGAAACAATATTGTAGTTTGAGCTTAAAAATCACTAAAATTCATAGAATCTTGAAGTTTCCTCAAAACTCGTGATTAAAAAAATATATCGATTTAAATACTAATTATCGAAAAATTTCTCTGAATGACTTTGAAAAAAATTTTTATAAATTGATGAATAACGCGGTTTTCGAAAAAACAATGGAAAATGTCAGGAAACATCGTGATGTGAAACTCGTATCAAGATGGGATGGACGATGGGGTGCTGAGAGTTGGGTATCAAAACCCAACTTTCATAGTAGTATTATTTTCGATNGGAATTGCATGAAGAGCATAAAGATTTACCATTGTGCCCAGAACACATAATCCCTCCAAACGGTCAGGCAAAGTTTCCAAAATTATTGACCACGTTGAACTCCAAAAAAAATTATGTCATTCATTATAAAAATCTGAAACAATATTGTAGTTTGAGCTTAAAAATCACTAAAATTCATAGAATCTTGAAGTTTCCTCAAAACTCGTGATTAAAAAAATATATCGATTTAAATACTAATTATCGAAAAATTTCTCTGAATGACTTTGAAAAAAATTTTTATAAATTGATGAATAACGCGGTTTTCGAAAAAACAATGGAAAATGTCAGGAAACATCGTGATGTGAAACTCGTATCAAGATGGGATGGACGATGGGGTGCTGAGAGTTGGGTATCAAAACCCAACTTTCATAGTAGTATTATTTTCGATAAGGATTTTGTAATAATCCAAATGAGCCGAACGAAAATTAAATTTAATAAACCAATATACGTAGGCTTTAGTATTCTAGATATGTCTAAAACATATATTTATGATTTTTACTATAATTATGTGAAAGAAAGTTTTAAGGATAGGGCAAAACTATTGTACACAGACACGGATAGTCTTATTTATCATTTCAGAGTAGAGGATATTTATGAAATTATGAAAGATGATATTGATAAATTCGACACTTCTGATTACCCAATAAATAATGTTTATAATTTACCTCTAAAGAATAAGAAGAAATTAGGTGTAATGAAAGACGAAAATCATAGCAAGATTATGACTGAGTTCGTGGGGCTCCGAGCAAAAATGTATAGTTTTAAAGTGTCTGGTGAAGATCGCGAAAAATCTCGGACCAAAGGAGTGAAAAAATCAGCATTGAAACGTATTACATTTGAAGACTATAACGCCTGTTTCAACCAACATAAAAATGTGCGCATGTCACAGAATATGATTAGATCGATCAAATNATGGGATGGACGATGGGGTGCTGAGAGTTGGGTATCAAAACCCAACTTTCATAGTAGTATTATTTTCGATAAGGATTTTGTAATAATCCAAATGAGCCGAACGAAAATTAAATTTAATAAACCAATATACGTAGGCTTTAGTATTCTAGATATGTCTAAAACATATATTTATGATTTTTACTATAATTATGTGAAAGAAAGTTTTAAGGATAGGGCAAAACTATTGTACACAGACACGGATAGTCTTATTTATCATTTCAGAGTAGAGGATATTTATGAAATTATGAAAGATGATATTGATAAATTCGACACTTCTGATTACCCAATAAATAATGTTTATAATTTACCTCTAAAGAATAAGAAGAAATTAGGTGTAATGAAAGACGAAAATCATAGCAAGATTATGACTGAGTTCGTGGGGCTCCGAGCAAAAATGTATAGTTTTAAAGTGTCTGGTGAAGATCGCGAAAAATCTCGGACCAAAGGAGTGAAAAAATCAGCATTGAAACGTATTACATTTGAAGACTATAACGCCTGTTTCAACCAACATAAAAATGTGCGCATGTCACAGAATATGATTAGATCGATCAAATACGATGTGTTCACGATCAATCAAACTAAACTAGCTCTGAGTTGGCATGATGATAAGAACATTCTCCTGCCAAATACGACAGATACTTTGACTTACGGTTTTAAGAATAATAATATTGTAAATAATTTGTATAAGGATGATGGATGAGAGAAATAAAAAAATAGTTTGTTAAGAAAAAAAAAATTTTTTTTATTCAATAAAATGCCTCATACATGTGTCTCTTTAATTCACCCAACGACTATGCTAGCAGTTTCATCTTCTTTTGTTACTCGGAACAACAACAACAATAATGCTATAAGCCAAAGAAAAAACATTCCCACTGCTGCTGCAAAAAATGATATTGTGACGGATGATTGCTCTTTTTTTTTACACTCATATAAAAACTCATCTAGTTGTACATAATATTGTGGGAGATATTCAACGTATTTTTGCAACATCTGAGTAACATTGAGATTTCTAGCAGTGATATATTCCGCCGATATTTCTACAAATTGTTGATAGCCAATCATCGTTGCATATGATGTATAAGCCTCACATCCTGTCTCAACTTGAAGAATTCCTGTGCCTGAGATATTCATCGCATCTCTCCACTCTCCTCCACATG
>NW_021680788.1:272329-278536 GCF_001412515.2 Diachasma alloeum | reverse complement strand
AAAAATTCACCTCCTCTCTCTCGGACACTGAGTATAGCCAGCCCTTTTCTGTTTCCTTCCAATATGACGCAAAGGTGGAACTCAGTTTGATACTACAATTAGCAAGTGGTGACAGTTTTCTTCCAGTCATAAACATTGCAGCCTCACAAATCGGTTGATAAATGGCATCGTAGAATGGATACTTTAGTTTACAAATGTACTGATGATTATCTACAGACAGGCATCCGGAAATGTCCTCGGAGCGTGCTAGGGTATAANCTCGGAGCGCAATTGTTCACTCGACAGAGGAAAAACTAATGATCGGTCCTAATTTGTTGCAATAAAATGATTGACAGCATTCTCAAGTATCTCGTATGTAAATAATTCTGGGTGAATCACACCCGCCTTCGCTAAATATACAGCGTCGATGATTGTCTGCAAAGTATATTGATAATTATCCAACTCCATTATCAAATGATCAGACCAATCCCTCATTCGATTCATCATAGTATGATACGGTTGTCCATAAACATTTCTGTTCTTGGCCAAGTCCTCAATCAACTTGATAGCATCATGAAGAGCTGCGAGACTTGGTGCCGTTCGATTTTTCATTTCATCGAGTTCATCATGCAGATGATGCAATTCTGTTTGAATTATATATGGTCGAGAATTATCAACTCTTTTATTCATTATCCGACCATAATCATATTGAGTTTCATTCAAGGAATGGAAAAATGTCTCTGAAATTATCCCCAGAAATCCTGAGGGTACATATTTCTTATCACTCATTGGTTCATTCATGAAAAAGAGGAATTGATTGATGTATTTTTCCACATTCTCCTCTTTCATCAACAGATTTTCTGCTTGGAGAACAGTAACACATTTTTCATCTTCAGAATGGTATTTACATGTTTGATTCATATTTTCCAGCATTTCTCGTGTCACAAACGGTCTTTGAGAAATGAATTTTCTCAAGTCAATATAAGTTGCAAGACGCCACTCTGCAGTGGTGAAACGCACTCTGCCTGCCACTTCATCATGCAACCCGCTTTGGCTATGAATTCTCGTGTTCAGGAAATCCACCGCCTGACAGTGTGTCACCGCGAGAACTTGTAACACAATAACCTTCACGATCATGTTGTCTACCTCAACAAACACACTAAACTGATGATTTTAAAGATGAGTGGAGGCTGATATAGTTCTCGCTACCCCCCACCCCCATTTTTTTTTGTTCAATATTTATCCAACTGTTATGACTGCTATCGAATCCCAGCCATTTAACATAATATCTGTTTCCATTTTTTTTCAAGACTTTTTCTGCGAGATATACATCTGGATGTTTCGTCTCCAGTAATTCTTCCTCATAGAAACTGCCACTAATTAATTCATTTTTATAATCCTTTAGCTTATATGTGATCGGATTGGTGTTATTAATTTCTCGAATAGTGAATATTTCCGTAGTCCAATTGGCGGTATATCCTTTCTCAAAAACATGTTTTGCTTTGCTTATATGAACTTCATTACCCACGCGAAATTTCGGTCTTCTACTGTTCACACGAAAGTCGGCGTAAATAAGGCGTAATTTTTTTGCATTTTCTGTTGTTACATCAGCAGGCCTCATACCGATAGTTTGATGTTTTCTATGGTTATATTCACCTATGAGCTCCGATAACGTATCAATCCACTTGTAATTTCCACGCAAACTGAACTGTAGCCACATTTAACTCTTCAATGTTCGATTGAATCGTTCACATATGGATGCCTTCAAATTACTGAATGTGGGATATAAATTGATATTATATTCTTTCATTAATGCTTGAAATTCAGAATTGTAGAATTCTTTCCTACCATCAACATGCAAATGTTTCGGTACACGCCCCCGTTGGAGAATGGAACTCATAGCTCTCGTCAAATCCTGAGCATTTTTTCTTTTGATCGGCTCAGCCCACGCATACTTGGAAAAATTGTCAATTACAGTCAGTAAAAATCTATTTCCATTATTACTCTTTGCGTAAGCCATCATATCCACAAAATCTGCCTGCCATGTTTCATCCAGATCACGAATGTTGACTCGTCGCCGAGGATAATTTCTTCGTGCTGGACGATGTAATTCTGTCACAACATCCAATTTATTCTCCGACATTTTTAGGATCGCTCGGCATTCTTTCCACTAGTCTCATCAATCTACCAATTCTTTTATTAATATCCGCACACTTGCATTTATATCAATTTGCAATTTGTTAATTTCTATATATAGAGTCTCTAGAGTTACAGCATCGTGCGGATCCAATGGTGTTGCAGCATTACTCAGCCTTTTATCCTGAAGATTATAATTACCATCTGCAGTTAGTTTATAACCAACGCCAGGTGGGCCTCGATTGTGGCAGCCACTATCAGACGTTAAGTGGCGACCAAACACGTCAACACTCATTTCGCAAATGACAACAGATGGCAATGTGCATACTCTAATATATAATTCACGCCTTGCGAATTCTTCAATAATTGATATAATTTCGTTATCATGACTAGGATTTCCAGCTCTTTGTGATGCCAATAGTAATCGAAGACGGTCCACAAGTTCATTTGGATCATCCCAATAAATGTAGTCCACTCTGCTGAGTCGCTGAGCTCTCATGAAAGTAGGTAAAAGCCCCATGCCAGAGTACTTTGATCCAGCAAAATGTGAAATATATTTATCATATTTCTCACCATTCAGCTCTCGAATGCCTCCGCGAGATTTATAATTTTGTTGATGCCCATTAGTTGCAAGTATGATATTCTTATATGCATCAATATCACTCTCACTAATTAGAGTGTTATCAGGATTTTTCATGAAAAGAAGCTCCAATAATCCCTCAGTACAAGCGTATTTCATGGTTTTTACTTTAATAAATTCATCCTCAAAAAATATGGGAGAGTCTCCAATCATAAAATTATGTGTAAGTTTGCGAACACCATAAGCCTTGTCCCATTTTGTTGTGTTGATTTGTGCCAAATATTTCCCCGCAAGAGTGTTGGCATCTTCTTCTGTCTCTATCTCTTCAGTGCTGGTCTTTGAACTTTTACTCAGAATGCGTGAGCTGCCAATGGCTGGAAGTATAGTAGCATCATGTGAATTTCCTAAGGATGGAATGATAGTCTCATTCAAAGTGTAATCAAATGAAGAATAGTCAGCTGTAGTCCCATAACTGTCGTCAGAGGCATTTCTACGCGACAACTTCTGCTTTGGTGTCTTTGGGGTACTCCTATATCTGAGTTTTCGTTGATTCTTGTAATCAATGGATTGCTTTCTATCATCAGGCAATTCAATTTTTTGTCTACTGTCATCGAATGATTTCACATTTCGAGCTGCTAATTCCTGAAGCGGTCTCACAATGGGTTTGAAAACTTCATTGATTGCTTCATCAACATTCTCTCTGCCTAATTTCAACAGGTTACGTTTTCGTTGAATAGCTTTTCGTGCATTGGAAATTTGACGTAAAAACTCTTGTTGTTTGGAAAATTTACCCTTGTGGGGAGGCATATTGACTCGCTGGAATCTATCTCACTTTCTCGTGCCATTATTTGGCGGATTGGGTGCCACGGGGGCATTAGCTGGAGGAGCTGCTGGAATTGCTAAAGCTGTGAATAGTGCCAAAGCCGCCAAACAACAACTCGAAAATAAGAGACATAATGAAACTATGGAGGCTATCGCACTCGGCCGAGGTTTACATCTTAAACCTTATAAAAAGGGAACGGGCTTGTATTTGAAGCCAAAAAACTATTGAAGATGCTACCACGCCGGGCTCTGACTGACGGGGATATTGGAAAGTATGCAAAACTCATGGAAATTCCCCATTTCCGTNAAAAACTATTAAAGATGCTACCACGCAGGGCTCTGACTGACGGGGATATTGGAAAGTATGCAAAACTCATGGAAATTCCCCATTTCCGTGGTGTTTTCATGCGCAATGATCTACGGAAAAATGGTCCATTGAAAAATGAGTCAGCTATTATTAATTTGGATGACAAGAAGGATCCTGGAACTCATTGGATTGCCTTCAAGAAAGTGGGGAATGATGTTACCTATTTCGATAGCTTCGGGAACCTGCAACCTCCTACAGAACTCTTCAATTACCTTGGAATTGGTAGCATAAAATATAATCACGAACGTTTCCAGAACTGGAATACCTTCAATTGTGGACATTTATGTTTGGCATTTCTCAATGGATGCCTATATAAGAGCAAACGTTGATGACTTTTACTTAGTCGATGTTCAGAAATCATGGGTGATTCATTCACATTGACAATCTCAGGGGTATCATCCGTGTTGGAGGTGCAATATTTTCCACCAATCGAACTTTCTCCTCAGAAGAATTATGTTCTTGGACTCGTGGAATTTTTAACTTTCAATTCCATTCCAAAAGTTGATACGAGCAATAATAAATTGCATATAGGTAATACAATCCTCACCATTCCAACGGGAAGTTACGAGATCGATGATATCTCAAAATTTATTGTAAGAAGTGTGGAAAAGGATAATATTGATATAAAAATCAGAAGTAACAATAACACGTTACGGAGTGAAGTGTCATGCAATAAGGATTTGGACTTGAGGCCTGCAAATTCGATCGGTCGTCTCCTTGGTTTTACCCCTAGGGTTTTAGAGGCCCATAAAACTCATCAGTCTGATCAGCCTGTAGCCATTCTCAAAGTAAACGCTCTACANTTACGAGATCGATGATATCTCAAAATTTATTGTAAGAAGTGTGAAAAAGGTTAATATTGATATAAAAATCAGAAGTAACAATAACACGTTACGAAGTGAAGTGTCATGCAATGAGGAGTTGGACTTAAGTTCTGCAAATTCGATCGGTCATCTCTTTGGTTTTACCTCTAGAGTTTTAGAGGCCCATAAAACTCATCAGTCTGATCAGCCTGTAGCCATTCTCAAAGTGAACGCTCTACGAGTTGAATGTAATATCACCACTGGAGCATACAACAACAGTGATAAAGTTCATACAATTCATGAATTTTTTCCTGTGGTGCCCCCTGGGTATAAAATTGTCGAAGTACCATCGCAAGTTATTTATTTACCAGTGTCTGTAAAAACGATAACCGATTTACAACTCCGAATCGTTGATCAAGACGGGGACTTGGTGAATTTTAGAGGCGAAACAATTACCATCAGGCTACACATCAAATCTATTATATAATCATGGTTCCAGGGGGCACCACAGGAAAAAATTCATGAATTGTATGAACTTTATCACTGTTGTTGTATGCTCCAGTGGTGATATTACATTCCACTTGTAGAGCGTTTACTTTGAGAATGGCTACAGGCTGATCAGACTGATGAGTTTTATGGGCCTCTAAAACTCTAGAGGTAAAACCAAAGAGATGACCGATCGAATTTGCAGAACTTAAGTCCAACTCCTCATTGCATGACACTTCACTTCGTAACGTGTTATTGTTACTTCTGATTTTTATATCAATATTAACCTTTTTCACACTTCTTACAATAAATTTTGAGATATCATCGATCTCGTAACTTCCCGTTGGAATGGTGAGGATTGTATTACCTATATGCAATTTATTATTGCTCGTATCAACTTTTGGAATGGAATTGAAAGTTAAAAATTCCACGAGTCCAAGAACATAATTCTTCTGAGGAGAAAGTTCGATTGGTGGAAAATATTGCACCTCCAACACGGATGATACCCCTGAGATTGTCAATGTGAATGAATCACCCATGAATCACCCATGAAAAGTCATCAACGTTTGCTCTTATATAGGCATCCATTGAGAAATGCCAAACATATGTCCACAATTGAATGTATTCCAATTCTGGAAACGTTCGTGATTATATTTTATGCTACCAATTCCAAGGTAATTGAAGAGTTCTGTAGGAGGTTGCAGGTTCCCGAAGCTATCGAAATAGGTAACATCATTCCCCACTTTCTTGAAGGCAATCCAATGAGTTCCAGGATCCTTCTTGTCATCCAAATTAATAATAGCTGACTCATTTTTCAATGGACCATTTTTCCGTAGATCATTGCGCATGAAAACACCACGGAAATGGGGAATTTCCATGAGTTTTGCATACTTTCCAATATCCCCGTCAGTCAGAGCCCTGCGTGGTAGCATCTTCAATAGTTTTTTGGCTTCAAATACAAGCCCGTTCCCTTTTTATAAGGTTTAAGATGTAAACCTCGGCCGAGTGCGATAGCCTCCATAGTTTCATTATGT
>NW_021680788.1:255894-272304 GCF_001412515.2 Diachasma alloeum | reverse complement strand
TATAAAATTGTCGAAGTACCATCGCAAGTTATTTATTTACCAGTGTCTGTAAAAACGATAACCGATTTACAACTTCGAATCGTTGATCAAGACGGGGACTTGGTGAATTTTAGAGGCGAAACAATTACCATCAGGCTACACATCAAATCTATTGTATAATCATGGGCATAGTATATAATCGTAAGATTGGCTACTCCTATAAAAGCCCCCAATCATGCCTCGCTTCAATCACTTCGCATGCTGGTTTCAAGGGGTTAACACCTCAGAACGTGAAGTTTCTCAAGAACCTCGGTCTGGCCGTAAGAAAAAGTGGAAAAAACGTTTTTGTCAAGTAAAAATCTTATTCGCCTGTTGTATACCATGGAGGAAAGCCTGAATATCAAACTCCCCCCAGTGTTTGAAGATTCCATCGCTCACTATGAGATCCATGCACATCAGCCATATACCTCGACGGCACTAGATAATAGCGATGAAATTCGCATCACTGTACAAAATCAAAATCTCTGTATTTTACCAAGTAAAAGTTACTTGCACATCACGGGTAAATTGCTCAAATCGGACAATGCCATCTCTACAACTACAACCTTCGTGAATATCGCCATTTGTTCGGTGCCGGGTCTGAGATCTGTGGAATGAGCGAATGATGAATGAGATGCGAATGGATTTTTACGGGAGCATGAGAGGGTCCAGAATTCACAACACGTGCACGTTGGTCACAATAGTCAATTTAATTGTAAAAAAGTCAAATATTTACACGTGCTAGCTTTAACGTAATTACTGAGATGGTCGAAACAAATGCGCGGGTCACAATATTATTGAATAAACTCAGTTCACAGAGTTTAAGTAGCGCAGAGCAATTAGTTCTTAGAACTTGAGCAAAGTAGCGACTTCGCTGAAAAGTGATACACACTGTACGATGGCCGATATGCAAATGAGAGCGATTAATAGGCCACGAGGTGGCAGGTAGCGGAAATCAAAAGTCCAAACGTGCCCCAATTTAAATGGGGGCGTTCGCTGGACACCTGTCCATCAAGTGACGCCTCAGGTGTCGGAGGTGAGAGGCCACTGGTCAGTTCAATCGGTTGCGCAGGTCAGTAAGATAAGCCATGCAAGCATGCGAGAGGAGCGAGTGTGCGTAAGTGTATGTGTGCGGAAAATAATTCGGTGGAAAACCGAACATTCTCTCCCGCCGTCAGCAGCTGCTGACGTCACTGAGTTGGTCTGAAACAAAAAGAGATTAATCGAGCTCAGGACAAAAATTTCTCGAAGATCAACGTCACCATCGTAGTTCACCAGTGACGGTCAGGTGTGATTACAGTCGACGACGTAGGAATCGTAAATTCCATCAGACCCTGGCAGACTCACGTCCACTCCGAACCAGTTGCCACAGCGAGGGTCGTAAATCCTCACCATGACCCAATCCGGATATGGACTACGATGAACTCGATGATGTAGAGCTGTCATCACGTGAGATGATCCTAGATATCGCTGGTCGAGGTGACCTTAGGTGCCGCTGGTCGAGACTGGCAGTAGAGCGAGCTTCGAGATGGGCCGTTGCAGAGTAGAACTGGACGTCTTAATGGTGACCACCCTGGCGAGTCCATCTCTACCAGGGTGGAGAGCGATGACTCGAGCGAGAGGCCATTTCGTTGGTGGAAACCTCTCGTCGGTGAGAAGGACTATGGAACCCATTCTGATAATTTCTTGGAGAGCAACTTCACCACTGGAGTTCATGTGCGGTAGTCAAGGTGCGAGTACAACCAAAGTCGGTGGAGGCGTAAATTCCGCAGACCTCAGCAGACCCGCTTCCACTCAGCGGCCAGGCTCGAAAACGAAGGTCGTAAATCTTCGCTTAGGTCCGGTCGAGAATGAAGTTGAAGATGACTCCAGCTGTAGAGATGAGCGAACGTTAGACGAGAAGACCCTAGACGTTGTGGGTCGAGATGGGCAGTAGAGCCAGTTTAAAGACTTCATGTTGTGCGTTGGGTGGTGCCACTTGGAGATGGACTGGAGATGACGCTGGCAGCTAGTGGACCACCGTTTCCGATAGCACTGAACCCTCGGCTGGATGAGCTATCATCGAGACAATCGGGAGACGTTCAAATGTTCCAGAGAAGATTCAGTCAGAGCTGTCAGAGCTTCACCGGTCTGGAACTGTCCGGAGGTGAGGCGCTGACTTCATCAACGTTCTCAGAGAACGATTAGAGCTTTTATGAGTTGTGCACGGCTTCGATTTATGCGAGTGAACTCCCTGGTTATCCAAAACGCTGGCAGACGAGTGAGCGAGTAAGAGCGCGCGGACTTCCTAGCTTTTCTCCAGAAGAGTTGAGCTTGCTTGATGTCACCAGGGTTCAGAGCTGTTGCTAACGATGATCCAGGAATTCTTCTGAGTCGAGCAATGACGCGCTGGCAGATGGCCGTAATTCGAAGCAATTTGTTGAGTGAAGAATAGCGATGAACTAAATCCCAAATCTTTGGGGGCTGGACCTTCACGTTGAGACCGACACCAGGTTTCTCTTCAAGATCTGCTGATGTCATTGAAGCAAGCTCTAGAGATGGCCGCGACGATGAGCTTTTCATAAGCAACGGTGGATTGAGCCATCGGAGCTTCTATTCCGTGAGCTGAACTGCAGTTAGCCAAATATGACTTCTCCCAAATCCATCGGAGTCGCGAATTCCTTGGAAGTTTGCAGGCCCAAGTTCAGAGTGAGTCAATGAGCGGAAATTCATTCGCCGGACAGAGATCCTTCGCTGGACAGAAGTTTCTTCGCTGAGCAGACCACGACGGATTCCTAATACTCCAATATGGTCCAGTGAAGGTACCGGTTGATACCAGATTTGAGGACAAGGTTCATGACGCCTCATCAACGTTTCTGATACCATGAGCACATTGAGCATTAAGAAAGTTCAGGAGATTAGCGATGACGTCTCGTGACTTCTTATCAACGCAGTTTCAACTCTGAGCAGATGATGAGAATCGATGATAATCTAGCGAAACTAACTAGAACGAAAGAATCAAATATTACTCAGGGCAATTCAAGAAATCGAAATTCAGTGAGTTGAACAAAGTATCACTCCGGACGAATAAGATCTGGGAATATCGAAGATCAATCCCAAGTAGAAATGAAGCTTTCTCGGGAGTTTGATCTCAATTGAGCTGCTGTTTGACTACTCGTCAACAGCCTATGCAAGTTCAAAACGATGTTCTTGACGTAGAGTTGATTAAACGCAGAACCATCCATTATCCTTCCAATACGAATACCTAACTATTTAGCTGACCCTTGGTTCACACAATAGGGTCATATATGCTGATCATCGCTGGTCCATGGCTTCCCTTCGAGATGTGACATGTCTCTGGCTTATATTTATATACGCTGGTCTGGTGAAAGTTCACCTCAGAACTGACTTCACGAAGTTCAATTGAAGAGTTGAGTGACGAAGGTCTCTCGACGTATACTGAGCAAATTCTCAATACGATGATCTCAATGTAAGTACAGTCAGGAGTCATCGAGGCGTAAATTCCATTGATCCCCAAAAGACTCACACCCAAACTGAGCTCGGTTCGATAATGAGGGGCGTAAATCCTCATCAAGGTCCAACATCTCGTTCGAGGAATGACGAATTCGTAGAGCTATCCAATTATTGAGAAGCCGAGTGATTCATTCAATATCTAAATAGAGTATTGAACATCAAAATAAAATGAGAGAGAAGAATGAGGGATCCATTTACCCTCCCCGTCGTTAGCAAGTCAGTGCTGATATACAGTTTTGACAGAAATAGGATGACCTTGTCTGGAGGCAGTGCTTGCATGTCCAGTGTGCGCAGGCCAAAAAGAAGACGCTTCCATCTGAAGTCAGAATGCCGTTACTCCAGCTGATGCGAGGGGCGACAAGAGTTGCTGAGATGAGGCCTCAGGGAGGCCAAGCTCTGAGCGTCAAGCGAGATCGATGTACCTGAAGAGACGTCAGACGGGCCAACTTGAAGTGCTTCGGAGACCCTCAACCCTCATGTTGCTTGCGCAACACGTGCCAAGGTCATCTCGTCAACATCAACAAGCGGTTACCGACTGAACCGAAGACGAAGAGCACTTGAATGTGAAGGTAACATCTATTCGCAGGGCAATACGACAAATCGTTGAGCTGGTCGATGTACTAGTAGACGATGGTCAAATTCACATGAGGCTCCAATCCTTGATTGAGTCCTTGGTCTCCCCAATGTTCGGGTCGGAGACCTGATCACTGCTTGATCCAGAGGCATTAGAGCTGGTCGATGTAGAGGCGTGAGCTTCAGTTGAGACGGACGCCTGAACGCTGATCGAATTTGACGTCTGAGTGTCCGAAGCAGAGACCTTGACATTGGTCTCTTCGGAGGCCTGAACGCTGGACGGCTCAAAAATCTGAACGCTGAACGAGCTGGCGATCTGAACGCTGAACGAGTTATTGGTTTTGACTTCTGCCGAAACGAAGGCTTCAGCATTGGGCGATTCAGAGGCCTTAACGCTGCCAACTGTGTGAGTATAAATCACAACAGGTACGCTGGTCAATTGAGCTGAGGTCTTTTGACACTCACTTCCTGAATCGGGGTGAGGAGCTTTCTGCGACGCAGGGCAACGTTGAGTTGGGCGACGAGAGCGATCGAGATGCAACAGGGTATGGTGCCTCTCCTGACAGTGACTGCATCTACGGGTGTTTTGGCACACCCTAATACTGTGCTTCCCCAAACAGTTGAAGCAAAGGTAGAGACGGTCAACGACTTCCTTCCTAGCGACGGACGTTAGATCCCTGAACGTATCACACGAGGCGATGTAATGATCTCCCTGGCAGAAGGAACAGGGGATTGCACCTTCTTTGCCCCTTGTGATGTCCTAGAAGTGGACTGTACTTTGAGAGTAGGGCTTACTGGGTGACCACTGTCCGCTAAAGAATTATCAGTTGCTATGGACTGATCGAGCTGAACGATATCTTCAGAGTGAGCACTTGCAGTTGATGATGGTACATCCGCAGGCCTATCGTGCATCCTTAATTTACATATCGTAGTCTCCAATGAATCATCTGGACTGCACTTTTCTAAGAGCTGAGAGAGAATGACTTTGGCTGACGCAAATTGAGACAGAGCGCGATCAAAGACCTCGAAGTTAATGTAGTCGGACTCGAGCAGGTCCTTAACCTCAAAATCTGACGGGTTTGTCAGCATCTTTTCGTGAGTGATCTCTAATTTGCTGAAATAACGCTCGAGTAGAGTTCGCTTTTCATGAAGGGCAACGACGCATTGCCTCGAGGAATCATTCTTCAAGAGATCCACACTTTAAATTCTCAATGAATTTAGCGCGAGTCCTCTGGAGGGCAAATATGCCGTTGAGAAACGACATGCTCACTGAGAGAACTGTACGTCGGGCAAAAAGAACAAACGATGAGCAATAAAAAATAACCCCTAATAACGCAGGTCCAGATTCAAAAAATAAATTTTCTCATCAGAAAAAACCGCTCAAGATCAATGGGAACTGGAACCGCCAGTCCGATGACCCAAAAAACGAAGATCTGAAAAATAACGAAATTTTGGAAATAATTCAGAAAAACTTCTAAATTCCAAGAAAAAAAGAAATAAATCCTCAACTCAGGTCCAGTCTTCCAAGAGACGAGCAGGTCAGAACAACGAAAAACCCGATAACGCTGGTCCGGATTGAAAATTATAATAAGTTTTTCCCTTTAGAAGGAGCAGCTCAACATAAACTGGAAACTGGAAGCGCAGGTTCAATTGTTCCCAAAAACAATCATCCAAGAATCATTAATTTTCGAAAAATAATTCCAAAAAAACCGAGAATAATTCGTCGATTCGCAGGTCCAGATGATTGTAGGTACGAGAAATCCAACAAAATTTCAATAAGGAAAGAATAAATAAATAAACTTCCCTTTAGAGCACGCTGATCAATTTGAATTTCCCGCCTGGTCGGTAGCGCAGGTCTCTGAAGCGTTGCGAGAGGATCTGGTTGAGCACCGCTTGCAGTCGAACTCCGCTTCCCGCCAACTCGAGGTCGAGAAGCCGCCGCTGAGCACCACTGTCCAAATGTACGCTGTCCACGAACACTCCCGAAAATCACTTGAAAACGCGAAAAACCGAAAACTATTCTACGGATCCGGCTCGAAGGACCAAAATGTTCGGTGCCGGGTCTGAGATCTGTGGAATGAGCGAGTGATGAATGAGATGCGAATGGATTTTTACGGGAGCGTGAGAGGGTCCAGAATTCACAACACGTGCACGTTGGTCACAATAGTCAATTTAATTATAAAAAAGTCAAATATTTACACGTCTAGCTTTAACGTAATTACTGAGATGGTCGAAACAAATACGCGGGGCACAATATTATTGAATAAACGCAGTTCACAGAGTTTAAGTAGCGCAGAGCAATTAGTTCTTAAAACTTGAGCAAAGTAGTGACTTCGCTGAAAAGTGATACACACTGTACGATGGCCGATATGCAAATGAGAGCGATTAATAGGCCACGAGGTGGCAGGTAGCGGAAATCAAAAGTCCAAACGTGCCCCAATTTAAATGGGGGCGTTCGCTGGACACCTGTCCATCAAGTGGCGCCTCAGGTGTCGGAGGTGAGCGGCCACTGGTCAGTTCAATCGGTTGCGCAGGTCAGTAAGATAAGCCATGCAAGCATGCGAGAGGAGCGAGTGTGCGTGAGTGTATGTGTGCGGAAAACAATTCGGTGGAAAACCGAACACCATTTGTCATCTATTCCAAGAGATCCGCTATGAAATTAATGCTATTGAAATTGATAAAGTGAAGAACGTGGGGATTACTACTCTCATGAAAAATCTCGTGTCATTAACACCAAATCAAAGTATCTCAAGGGAAAATGCCGGATGGTTGGGTGTGCAAGAGAAATTGAGTTTAACTGATGGCAATGGTTGCTTTGACATCTCCATCCCATTGGGCATGTTGGTGGGATTTGCTGAAGATTATCGGAAAATCATGATCAATGTGAAACATGAGTTGGTTTTAGTCAGAGCTCGTCATGATAACAATGCTTTGATTCAAACCGGCAAGAGAAGATGTGAAGATCAATTTGATGAGAATTGAGTGGATGGTTCCATATGTGACATTATCGGATACTAAGAAGATTGAGTTGCTCAATTTCATCCAGAAAGATCCTGTAATTTCGATGAGCTTCAGATCATGGGAATTATATGAGTATCCAATGCTTCCAGCGACAACAAAACACGTGTGGACGGTGAAAACCGCAACTCAGCTTGAGAAACCACGTTATGTCATTCTAGGCTTCCAAACAGATCGAAAAAATAGAAATAAGAAAAATGCTAGCAATTTTGATCATTGTAGTATCATCGATGTGAAATTATTCCTAAATTCCCAACGTTATCCATATGGAAATTTGGATGTAGACATGACTAAAAATCAGTATTCGATACTATATGACATGTATTCAAACTTTCCATCATCATATTATGATCAATAAGCGAATAATCCATTATTGACAAAAGCACAATTTGCAACGATTACACCCCTGGTAGTCATCGATTGGTCTAAACAAAATGAATCCTTGAAATTTGGACCTGCGGATGTCCGCCTGGAGTTTGAAACAAAAATAAGTTTTTCTCCGGAAACAGCTGCTTATTGTCTCATTTTGCACGATCGAGTAGTACATTACAACCCGATAAGCGGAGGAGTAAGAAAAGTAATCTAAGGAGGAGGCGAGAGGGGTATAAATTCTCATGACGATAGAAATATTTCATCAGTTGCGATGGAGGTGCTCGTGGACGTACAAGGTTTCCAAACGCTGTCCAACGAGTTCATCGTGAAAGAATTCGGATACACAGTTTTGGATTCTGGTGTAAGATACCCTAACGTTTGGTTTTTCAAGCCCCCATGGAGATTCTCTAGTTTATCAGCGAAGTATAGAAGGGTAGCTTTGTGGCTTGAGCGTCATCATCATGGATTACCCTGGAACTATGGGAATAGATCTTACGAGCAAGTTGGACAATTAGCGCAAAGGTGGGAAAATATCGGTAGAATTTCTGTGAAAGGTGAGAGAAAAAAGAGTGGTTAAAAAAAAATTCTGGTCCTGTACTAGCACCGCTAGTAGTTAATATTGAAGAAATTTTCGATGATTGCCCATCACTAGCCAAATTCAAAGATTTGCCATCTCGTACTTGTCCATTTCATAGTTATAGAGACGACAACAAGGCATGTACCTTAAAAAATGTGGAGCTACTCAAAAACTGGATGATGAAGAAAAGAATAGTACGATCAGTAAATCGATCCTTCAATATTTACTACAAATTGAACAATTTAAATTTGATGGATTGTGAAGATATTGCATATCTGCCACATTCATTTATAAGTTTCGTCGCTGCATGCCATGTTGATCAGTGTTGGGACAAGTTGACTGATGCTATGAGAGCTGATTGGTATATCAAAAGATGTAGACGTTGTTTGGAGCACTATCAGACTGTCGAGGGTGATACTTTTGATGGACCACCACCTATGATAAGGGATTGTGTTAAATGTAATAATTCTTAAGAAAAAACAACAAAATATGTTTGATTATTATATTTATTCATGTATTTTTTATATATTATTACATTAGTTATAATCATAAAAAAATTATTGTGTAAAAAAAAAAGATTGCCAATAAAGAAAAAAAATGAAAATATTGTTCTATTTAATTTGTAAGTTAAGCAACAATCTCCTCATCCTCTCCATGGAATTTGATTTCGTTGTATTCACCACCCAAATACTCCAACTTTGGTGCGCCTTTCTTGATTTCATTCAGCAAATCTTCAAATTCTTTAGGATTATCAATGAAAAATTTTGATATCCTTCGGTTGAGGAAAACTGAATAAGCATTATTCAAATGGAGGATCACACTCATTCCATGCTTGGTTTTGACTTTGGAGGCATTGTGATGGTGTATAAATAGTTGCGTTTCAATTCAGATATTTTCAGTAAGAGAAGTTTTTTGAATTCTGCAATAGTATTCATCACATTGAAATCTGCTTCATCTGCTTTATTTTCAACTTTCACGTTTAAATCAGGATGTAGGCGAAGATTGTTGTATTTCCCACCTAGATATTCCAACGTTGGTGAGCCCTTTTCAATATGTTGTTGGAAATTCTCGAACATCTTGGGATTTTCAGCGAAATACTTGGCCAGTCGATTATTCACGAAAACTGTGTGAGTATCTGAGAGATGAAGAATAACACCAACTCCATACTTTGTCTCCACCTTGCGAACTGCAGTGATGATATAAAATGCTCCAGCTTCCAGATCCGCCAGTTTGATAACAATGTTGATTTTGAAATGTTGAAATCCATAATGATTTTTTTTTCACGTGGATATGATAATTAAGCTTAAATTCGAGTCTTCTGCAAATTGGAGCTGAGTATTTTGATGTCACTTCGGTACTGTATAACTTGTTTCACTTCTTGAATGTTTTTCAGGAGAAGGTCTAAACGTTTCTTTAATTCCCGTCGTTTGAAGCTGTCCTTCATGGAGAGCGGCAAGATGAACTGATGATATGTGCGGGAATTTTTTCGTTTATATACATAAATCCCCCATTCTTAAACCTTTCTTTTTTCAATAAATAATTTTTTTACATTATTATTAATAACGCTCGTTTTTACGAGCGGTAACCATCAAAGGCCTGATAATCTTAAGTTCAGGCAAAAATTCTTTGCATATATAAATACTCCCTCCCCTTCTTTTTAAAATAAATATTTATATATTGATATCGTTATCAACAACAATTTCACACGAAGAGGGGGCGGCAGATGAGAAAGTAGCGGAAAACTCAAGTTCAGACATGTCTGGAAAATATCAAGTGGAGCCAGGTGTCAATGTTTGAAGAAGAAGAGGAGCCCCTTCTATGATTTCTACAACAGCAAATTAGTTAACCCTTTCACCCCTCGCGGCAGTGTTCAGAGAAGTTTGGGTATACTAATTGATTAATTAATCAATCGATCCTTGAATTTAGCCGTGATCTACGGAATTAATCTGTGAATCAAACCGCGACCTGCGAATTAATTAACCCCTTTCATCACTTTGAGGGAAAAAATCGCGAATTACTTAATCAAGCCGCGAATTAAACCGCGAATTAAAACGCGAGCCCGCGAATTAAAACGCGAGCCCGTGAATTAATTAACCCTTCCATCCCTTCGAGGGAAAAAATCGCGAATCAATTAATCAAACCGCGAACCAAACCGCGAGTTAAACCGCGATCGCGCGAATTAACAACACGAATGATCAACACTTTCATCACTTCGAGAGAAAAAACCGCGAATTAATTAATTAAACCGCGAATTAAACCGCGACCCCGCGAATCAAACCGCGAATCAGACCGCGAACCCCCGAACTAATTAACCCTTCCATCACTTCGAGGGAAAAAAACGCGAATTAATTAATCAAACCGCGAATTAAACCGCGACCCCGCGAATCAAACCGCGAATCAGACCGCGAACCCCCGAACTAATTAACCCTTCCATCACTTCGAGGGAAAAAAACGCGAATTAATTAATCAAACCGCGAATTAAACCGCGACCCCGCGAATCAAACCGCGAATCAGACCGCGAACCCCCGAACTAATTAACCCTTCCATCACTTCGAGGGAAAAAAACGCGAATTAATTAATCAAACCGCGAATTAAACCGCGACCCCGCGAATCAAACCGCGAATCAGACCGCGAACCCCCGAACTAATTAACCCTTCCATCACTTCGAGGGAAAAAAACGCGAATTAATTAATCAAACCGCGAATTAAACCGCGACCCCGCGAATCAAACCACGAATTAAACCGCGACCCTGCGAATCAAACCGCGAATTAAGCCGCGACCCCACGAATTAATCAACCACCTACCCACCCACTTTCATCTGACCTCCCTACTGGGCCCCAACGACCAGGTCGACGCCAAAAACGTTGCGCCAGAATCGGCATTATATAACTACTATTGAATTTCCAGTGAAATCCGAAATTTCATGATTTTTTCCCCCTAAATCGCATTCAATGCCACTGTCATGAAAATTCAAGAATATATTTACCGGAATTTTCTGGTTTTCTATTTATTGTCGGGGAAAAATAGAACTGAAATTGACAGTTCTCTTTCATTTTTCCACAAAATTTTGAATTTTCAATGATGAAATTTCTTAAAATTTCAGGTGTAGTTAAATTGGGTGAAAATTTCCAAACAGTGTACCGGAAATTTCAGACAAAAATTGTTAACAGTGTACTGCTCTCTCTAATTTAGAATCCAAAGAAGCCAACATCGCTAAGAGTTGACGCATCGATGCTTTCCTTCAACCCGTCATGAATGTTATGAAGAGCGCTGACTGAAAAACCCCAACGATAACCCACCCTTTCATAAAACACCCCTGCACAACCCCTCTCTTTACAAGCCCCCCCCCGGATATCGCTACCTCCCTTTTTGCAAAATTTCCCCACAAAAATTGAAAAGAGTTTCTAGATTTTAGAAAATATTTTTTCTTAAATTAAGTATATTTTAGTTTAAAATTATTCCCAATGTTGATAATTAATTTTAAACGATTTTTTTCGAAAATTTAGAAAAAAGTTTTTAGATTTTAGAAACCTGAAAGTTAGAAACCACCTTTTCTAAAATTTAGACACTTTTTTCTAAAGCTAATCCACTGTTTTTCTCCGTGTGAATCAAACCGAAAAATCGGCTTGAATCAAACCGAAAAATCGGTCGGAATCAAACCGAAAAATCGACTAAAATCAAGTCCCTATCTACTACTTGAAACAGGCAGAATTTTGGCGTGAATCACTCCATTTTTCGGTTTGATTCAAGCCGATTTTTCGGTGCAATTCAAACCGATTTTTCGGGTTGATTCAAACCGATGTCGGCTGGACATCGGTTGGAATCACCGTTTCTACTTGAAATGAACCACTTTTCGACTTATATCAGACCCGGAATTCGGATTGGCCTAGTCCAAGTCACTCGGTCTGAATCAAGCCGAAAATCGGTTAGAATCAAACCGAGGTAGACTGAAATCAGTACTTTTTTTGGGTGAATTCGTCGTACATTCTTTAATCTATACGTGATTTAAAAAATGTAGAACAAGCGGCGGATTTCCACTAACAGAAATCTTGTGGACAATTAACAGCAATTTTCAACAGAGTTAGATTGAATCCAACTAAAATTCAACTTTGACTGAAAACTCAATGGAATTCCGACGTGGCAAGTAGCCGGAAAATGAAAATTCCTCAATTTTCGTTTCAAACAAAATATAAATAGTATTGTCATCAGGCGAGAGAAGAATTATCTGACGAATGTGACTTTATAATACGAGCCGAAGGCAAGGATTATAATCACATGAGTCAAATCATAATTTTATCGGGCCTAATGACGTATAGTACATTACATGCCCGAGCCTTGGAAAACAAGTCGTCGTCCCGGCGAGGATGGCAAGCACGTGGGGGAGGGTGATATGTTTTCCATGGCGAGGTGTGTATATTAATTTTCGTGTCGAGGGACCTGAAAAACGCAAATTTCGTGGCGCGCAGCGCCATAAAAATGGGGTTTTTCGGGTCCCGTGACCCGAAATAGTATTTTGCCGGGCTGCTGCGATGGGGTTTTTTATTCGTGTGGCGTTGGCTCCCGAGCCGAAGGCGAGGACTGGCCAACCACACGGGTAAAAAAACCCCATCGCAGCAGCCTGGGACAAGATTTTTTTGTAATTATTTTCAACTTTTCGAGTTTGGCAAGTATGCAATACCAATTCCCAGATGAGAAATCGTGAGAAGCAGTACAGAAAAATTCATCACTAGCCCCATCAAGTTTTCCTAGTAGATGGTCGGGCAAAATGGGACGTATTGAGATCTTTTCCAATTATCAATATCTTCATTTATAAATGAAGATATTGACAAATAGAGAAGATCACGAAACGTCCCATTTTGCACGACTCTCCGCTAATTTCTATTAATTTCCATAAAATGTTTAGTCAGTAATTTCTTACCAAACTAGGTAGCATTTCTGAGAAATCTGGTAAAAATTACGTAAAAAATCGTCAATATCACAGTAATTGAATGAATTTATGTAATAAGAAGAGTTAATGTGTACTATGTACTGTTTAGTAAATTGTCACGTCCGTGTGTATTCAATGTTCCTATGATAACGAACAGTTCTAACTTTTTGTCTACACAGTGATGCACTTGATGTTTTCCTAAATTTTTGACTCAAACGAGTAATTATCATCACATTTCCATTCTATTCCACGATTGCATTTTTTTAAAGTAATTTTCATCCATTCCTCCGGGGAAATTTTTATGAGAAATATTTCTCCGTGTACATTTGGGAAAACTCAAACAAAATTCTTCTTTTTCCCTTCTGAAAAATCAAGACCAAATAACTCAGTTGACATTACTTTTGTCAAAGAGTTGAATTCTCAAACTGAAATGTATTTACAAAACTTGTATTCCAAGGTTTACTAGCCTCGGAAAACCGTCGTGTTTGCTTCAATCAAAATTTTGATCCGTCGCCAGAGGGGCTGGATTATTTTAAAAAATGGACGTTTTAAAGTTGCGTTTACCCTAGCAAACGTATACACAAACTCTCGGCGGATCAAAGATATATTTGATGCACGCAAAGGCCAACTAGTTATTCAACGGCCTATACTTGACTCGTTTGCATCTCGTTAGTGACAGTCAGCTTTCGCCACTGCCCACTTCGCCTACCTCACATTAAACAGTCCATAATGTGCTTAAAAACACTTCACGTGGTAGTGAACATTAACATACACAGGAAGTATATAAAAGTATTTTTTTACTATGGGAACATGTAAAATTTATGAACATAAACATGATTTTCCACTTTAATGATAAAAAAATATTCCTCCCTTCCCCTCTTTCAAAACGAATATTCGTGGAAAAGGAGAAGGCGGAGGTAGTATTTCAAGCATCGGTTTCAATAATGAGGGGATGGTTTTGAAAGCGGGGGGGGGGAGTAGGAAAGGGGGATTTTATTAATGGGGAGGAGGTTATAATATATCAATTCTTATACCCTTGCATAACGGTCGACAATGTATAAAGGTCAATACTGACGATCGCAAAGATCAGGCGTGAGGGTCAGAGGTAAGGTCCGAATTAAACAAGTGTCTAAACGACAATTCAGGAATAATAGTCCAAACTGAGGGTCAGACATAAAGTCCAAATTCAATAATGATTGCAACTAAGGGTTACCAGGGTCAAATGTGCGGATCAAAAATAAGAGTCAAATTAGAGATTCGACAATGAAGGGTAAAAATGAGCCTACAAAATGTAATGAAGGTGAAGGAATACGGGTCAAAAAAGACAGAAGTAAATAAAGATTATAACTCAGGGTTACGAGGCTGAGGTCTAAGGGTCAGAAACAATTTTCAAAAGGGAAGGTCAGAAAGAATGATGAAATTTAAAGGTCGTAAGGGTAAAAAATGAAGGTGAAGCTTATCATCGTGACCTGTAGTCTCGACTATTATTTCTGACCGTCCATTTTGACCCTTATTCAATTTTGTGATTTCTGACACTTATTGTTGACTCTTATTTCTGATGCTCAATGCTGACCCCCATGCCAAATGCCGATTGCAGTTTTTATTAATTATCAAAATAATTTCTGCTGTTTCGTAAACTGAAATATCGGAGGCGGGAGAGTGTAAATTGAAATTTTTAATCGTAAAAACAATTACGATGTAACATAGTAAAAATTTAACCGATTTGAGTACTTTCTCATTGATTCAATAGTAAAAATGCATTTTAAAAGAAGCGTTTAAAACATTCTTAAATATCATTTTTTCGTGTACACATTTTATACTATTTCGTTCATTCAAAATTACTGTTAAATAGTAACAAGGAATTTCATATAGCAAAATTTCAGTTAAAATAAATCAAATTTTAAAGTTTTTCCGGTATGGTTCTCGATTATTACGTTTACATAGTAATTTTTTATTTTCTATCCTTTCCGTGTAATCCTAACATTTGCACTGCACGACAACAGGGATCGGCACTAATTATATTTCAGTCTCGTTCTCGGGATTACAATCCTGATATTTACTGGTAGTAGTACCGCTGATCATGCAGATCGAGCCGCAAGTTTGGAGAGCAATTCAAAAAAGTGCGCGATGAGGGCTTGATGGCGCTNGCGCCATGAGGGCTTGGTGGCGCCACTATAGACCTGTCGTTTTCATAACGTTTTTTGTGCTCGAAAGAGACACATGATAGAGAGCATTTATATTTACTCAAAATCAATTGATTATCAACTTTTTTCATTATAAAATGTGGTCAAATATTAGAACGAAAAGAAGTGAGCCTCCAGGAGTAATCCTACGAGAAATGTCACAACGGGAGAAACTATTGCTCCACAAGTGCGATATAACCTTGAAAGGTAATATTCAATTCTCTGAGTTGAAATTACTTTTGTCATTTTTAATTTTTACGGCTGCGTGTACTCGACATGAATGAGTCATGTTTGTGTGTCCTGGCTGGTGACAATTGCACGAAGGAGGCAATGACAACCAGTGCATTGGTATCTAGTGTGACGTATTTTCTTACCTCTGCGCACGGTGAAAAATACGCAGCCCTCAGCGACCAAACAACGAAAAGAAAGTTGGGCGCCAGCACGGGTGGACCGTGCAATTCAAACAAAAAATTAAATCGACATTTATTCGAGACAAAAGAACAACCCCCGACAGCTCAGACAACCGCGGTGGCGGCTGGGTTCTCGATACAAATGGTTGTTCCGGAGTTTCCGAAATGACCTGGTTTTCTTATTTAACAAATTATCCAAAAATGCAATAATCCGGGGAATCAATAATTTATTCAATAAACCCCTTTGTTCATTTGATTCCAAATCACCCCTCAGAAAATTAATAACACAAATTTNGACAATTATTCGAGACAAAAGAACAACCCCCGACAGCTCAGACAACCGCGGTGGCGGCTGGGTTCTCGATACAAATGGTTGTTCCGGAGTTTCCGAAATGACCTGGTTTTCTTATTTAACAAATTATCCAAAAATGCAATAATCCGGGGAATCAATAATTTATTCAATAAACCCCTTTGTTCATTTGATTCCAAATCACCCCTCAGAAAATTAATAACACAAATTTTCAACAAAAGCTAAAGACTCGATACACTAGAAAATCCCTAACCAATGATTGGTCAAAATAATAAAATACTAGTCAGTCAAAAGAATAAGTTCAGTCAAAATTACGAAATCATGGATAAAGTCAAACTGTAGAAATGACTAGCGAAAATAAAGTCAAATAATATCACTGAATGGGAGGTTAATTTTCCGATAGAATAAAATGTCAAAATATCCCAAAACGAAGAGGTGACTGACATCGACAGCGGCAACTGAAATTGCCTCGGAACAGACAATACAAAAGGTGACCGCAATCAAGGTCA
>NW_021680788.1:233233-255649 GCF_001412515.2 Diachasma alloeum | reverse complement strand
AACAAAAAAAATAAAAAACCAAAGCATTAGTCAGAACCCCAAATAAACCCTTTTGACTCTCGCTTCGCAGTGATGACTTCTCGTCTGGATGGTAAATTTCACCGTTGAACGGTCGAAATAAAATAACACGTTACACTAGATACCTAAACCATTGACAATGGGCTATCTGGCTAACGCCAGAGGTCAACTCCAGCTGAAATCAGCAATATTAAATAATAATAATAAAGAAAGAAACAAACATGAATGTTTGTAATACGTAATAGTTTTGAATAAACTTATTCAATTAGTTTATATGGAAAAACTTCATAATGACGATTTGTTGACTGGTGACAATTGCCCGAAGGTGGCAATGACAACCAGTGCATTGGAAAGTTTGATTCCGTTCCACAGAAAACAAAATCCACTGATTTATCAGGTTTTTTCCTGATTTTTCGGATGGAAATCATCATAAAATGTCGTAAAATAATTCTCGAGACACTGTCAAAGTGACAAAATATTTTAAAACTTTGGGGATCTCCAATCTATTGGGATCAAACTTTGTTAATCCTGAATCAGGGATACACGAAGCATCTTCACATATAGTTCGAGCATGTTTTAATGAGTGAGAAGATGATTCCAATGAAATGGAGTTGGCCTTCATCCTGACCTAGTACCCAGATGATATAATTGATAGATAAATAAGACACAACAAACATTTGTTTGTTTTTGATAGAAATAATTGATTAAAATTATGAATGAACAATTCGTATTTTATGCAACAAAAACAGATTCACAGAATTAACGTTCGAGGAGAAAATCCTCTCTCTCCAAGGTTCAACTCTGAATATTGAAGTTCTACTCTTCTCAATGAAATTGACGAAAGATAATGTCATTCATAAATGAACTATCATAATTTTCTGACTTGTCAACGTTGAGATAAATCTTCACGTTGGTTGTGAATGATGTCAAGTCAGTAAGAAGGTTTCAATACTGATCTCTGGATAAGAACCGCGATGCTTCTGACTCAGATTTAATTTGAATTTATTTTTATTTTATTTTTTCATTCATTGAGTCAAAAAGGAGCTCATAGCGCCTAACATAACTGAATAATCAGTGAACTACAGACAATATGAGAACATAATTCTACCTTATTTAAATATATCCCTCACAAAGCCAATATGCATTTTCTCAAACGGAATGGGCTTAGCTCAAAAATCCTTAGAACTGTAAAAAGGCTGAAACTGCCAAACATCAAATATGTAAAACAGTTCCACTTCGAAATTAAATGATTTTTTGAGAAAATTACTCAACCTTGAAATTAAGTCAGAGGTGGCAATTTTCTTTTTTTGCATAAATCCATTGTGAATTATTATCTTCAAATTAATTTGGTGAATATTACAAATTCATAAAATATATATATATGCATATATATTGTGACCGTTTTCTAGATTCTATAATACTAATTCCTGAAAAAAGGATTAGGGCGAGTCAAGAAAAGGGACAAATAAGGGACAATTTGAGAATAACAACCTATATTCTTTTCTAAATACAATTATGATCGTCCAAAGACGTAAATAAGGCCTTTACTGAGATCTAGGGAGTGGGGGAGGCCAGACAACTTTTGTACACGTAAAAAGGGAGTGAATCTAATGCAGAAAAAGGGGAGAAGCTAGTCGTGTCGAGGGAATGCAACTAAATATATAAATGATAACTGAAGGGGGAGAAACAAAAGAGTAGAGGCTCACCGTTGGGGGGTATGAAGGGTAATATTGTGGGGACAAGAGGGAAAATGAGGGGGGTAACTCGTACTCACGACGAGACTTCACTCTGCGGACACGTGGGAATTCCACCGGCGCCTTGTACTCCTTCAAAATACCAGGGCGTTTTCCTGGAGAGCCTCCTTTCCACCTCGGGGTTTCGTGGGCACCAATACTAGAGCTGGGATGAGCTCGATGTATCAAAAGTCCTCTTTTTATCCGCCAAATAACTTCCGGGCGAATTTTACTGTATTCACTATTACTACTTTCGGGACACGTGGCGACTCACGGGGCAGCTAATGCACGAGTGACGGTCTCTTCTTTTCCTTCGCGATTCGTGGGGGTTCGTCAGGTGTCGATGTCCTTCGGGTTTTAATTCGGGAGCAATCGGGGTCAATCAGCACGGGTGAGTGGTGACGATGACCACAATCCAGGGATGTCTCGCAAGGGATTATTACTGGTGTTGAATATTCGGGGGTCTAGTATGGGCAATTTCCAGGAGGCGATGGCTTCTCCAATTGATCGGGTGGGGCCGGAACTGATGTCTTCCTTCGGCTGATGTCTTCGTGATGTCCAGGGGCAGGGTTAGAGGGGTGATGAGGGGAAAAGTGAGGAAAGGGATATCCAACGGTGGCGGGATTTACCTTTTAGGGGGCAGTGTGTAGTGGGAAAAAATATGTAGAAAAATAATAAAAAATAAATAATGTGCCTCGTCACAATATATATATATATATATATATATATATATATATATATATATATATATATATATATATATATATAGTATCTAATATTAAAATATATTGAGGGACAAAGCTGTTCTTTACAAAATTGAATTTTATCTTATCTCACCATAAACAGTTCAGAAAAAGGGATTTTTGAATTAAAAATTGGTTTTTTGAATCGATACACCCAATGTTTTGGTTGAATCTGAAATATGCACAGAATTTCTCGATTATTTTGTCACAAAATATTCCCATTTGAATCTTTGTCGAAGATTCACATGTTTTTGGTTATAAAAAAAAAAAGAAAATTTGAAAAGAAAATCAATCAAAAGTCAATTTTGACCATAAATTTTTTTTTTGAAAGCAGGCTTTCATTGTTAAAACCGATGAAAATTTCATTTATCGTCTAAAACTCACACAATCGGTTATTATATCTGAATCTTGTTCAGGAAGGAATAATAATGTTTAAAAAATTCAATATAATAATAACAAATAATGAAATGAATGAATACATACAAAATCATGATTGAACATCATGATTTTCAACTATAACGCAAAGTTATGGGAATGAGCATTCATTCAGAGATATATATTTTCATCACGCTGTGACGAAAAGTGAACTTTTCGGCATGCTCCGCGTGCCTAAAAGTCCAATTTCCGCCACATTGTGATGAAAAATATTGTTTGTAACTCGTGAAAAAATGGTTTTTAGCTCGTGGGATTATATCAAAAAAACCTCCCACTCGCCAGAAAACACTTTTTTCAAATATCTCAAATCACGAATACAAAATTAATTTAAACGATCGTTTTATGTTATCTAATTGAATCCTTGGAAAAGTGAGGCATTACAGGGCTAGTCCTGGACTTTGTTTCTAATACACTGGATGTTACACTAGAGTTGAAAATTTTTCTTTCAATGTTGTTCTCAGAGAAAAACGATTTTCAGTATAAAATTACGTTCTCAAGCAGGGAACCTGCAGATTTGAATTAATAGGAAGAATGTTTTTCTTCTATTTGTTAAAAAATCAAAAGGTCAAAATAACTAAGAAAAATATTCTCAAATGTTCCCCTTTCGATATTATACATCAACATAACTGTAGATAATTCTTGAAAAAATTGCTTTTTGGACCCAAATTTATCAAAACTATTAAAAAATTTGAATGAAAATGGTGAGTATGATATCCTAACATGTATTCAACATAAAGACATTATTCAAGTCCCAGACTTAAATCCTTATGCCGGAATTTTTTAAGATGATATCAAAAAAGCATTTATTTACATTTAGATTTCATCTTCTCTAATGAAAATTTTGATTCAGAAAAGAGATCACAGACAACTCATATTAACCTAATAATGGAGCTGTCAGACTTTTCTGTCTTAATTTTGCTAAACGTTGGGATTTTTCAGAGGTTGGCTTCATTTGCCTTACAAATTAGTGCTAAATTTGAAGAATTTCTCCAATAGAGAAGTGATTTCAGACACTTAACAGGTAGATACTTTTAATCCCGATTGAAAATCGTCTATAATTCACAAAACATAAAAATCATAATAATAATGTTATTGATAATAATACAAAATTATAAAAGATGTCAAAACATCTAGACTCATAGTCGTATCACATTGATCATTTTTGCAAGTGATACTCAATGTTGAAGTGTAAGCTAGGTATCTATCCATTTATCTACACTCCTTATTTTGTTCAATGATTGTTCCCCTGGGGATCCATAAGATATTTAGTAAAACCCGCCACTCTCGCCTTATAAGAGGCTGCTGCCATTGCCCTGACTTCTCGGCTTATTATATGCCTAACAATTGATAAAATACGTCATTATAATTGAAAAACTGAAAATCGACGTATTTTTCTTTTCCCCAGTGGAACTCATCTGTATTCTTTCAGGAGTTTTTCAATCAATTTGCAGCTTCTTTTGAAGCTAGGGCCTCATATGACTCTTAGCAAAACCAATGAACAGTATCATCAGTTATTTAAAAAAAAGCAAGGCTTTCTCTTCCCTTTGTTTTTAATCCAAGCGTTTCTCAGATTGCATCCAGTCAATTAGAACTCTCTTTACCTTGAGAGAATTGCCTTGTAGTAAGTAGAATCCCTGATTTCATGGGCTTCCTTGGCCTCTAATCGATCTTTCTTGTTTTTAAAAATTTTAACGATTCTCCAAAGAATTAAAGGTTCATTTCTAACGAACATGAATAATTTTGTGGGATATGATATGCCCGTACATATAATTGGTTCTGATCCTATTTGAACTCCTTTATATAGAGTTTCAATACATCCAAACGTCCTCTACTCATATTTTTTATTTATTTATTTTTTCTCTACAATTTTTTGAAGAGTTACCAAGTCTTTGCAGCGTAATCTCTATTCTTCCATTTGAACACAACAAAAATTTGTTAACTCTGTATAAAGAGGACCNGCCATCTCGCAGAATCCCCCCCACCTATCGTTGTAGTGACATTTCACTGACCCCTAACATTTATCATTAATTAGGGGGAAATACGCCATTAATTAGTGCCAGCGGTCATTAATTGTTAATGAATTAATATTCAAATTATATTTACAATATATTTTGGCACTTTCCCTGGGTTTTTTGCCCATAAATCGACATCTACGCACATCTACGGAACATCTACGGAACATCTACGCTGTTGCGTATACGTAACGTAGTCCCTCAATCGCCAGGGTTGTTAATCCTGATGAACCTACAACTTCTCGAAGAATAAGCCGTTGAATAGATAACGGCTTTCGAACACCTGATATCGACATTAATGTCACAGAATAGTTCACAGTAAATAGTCTGCGGGACTATTAGATAGACGATCGGTTTTTTCACAACAAACTGAAGGGAAAACTGCCTATCTAGCCTCAATTTGAAAATTTCATTTTGACCACGAGAATCAACGCTTCTGTAATTTTTTCTCTTTTTTCGATAGACCTTCGGTGTCAGTATTTTGTCCTTCATGGCATTAAAACTTTGATGTCCTTGTCCTATTATTTTATTGTTTTTTGAAATGCTCATTGCCTATAACATTTCATCCCCTGTTCAGTCTTTCGCCGAGAGATTTTTGCAAAAATTCATCTTTGCATGGTTATATGACTATAATCGTGCTAATAAGAATAATCAGAACGGTGATAATAATTCAGTAATTAAATATAAATAGTTGATCTGGGGAAAGAAAATTTGAGTAAAATAAAAAGTTCAAAAATATCAAACTCTGAACATCTACCAGTAAATATCAGGATTGTAATCCCGAGAACGAGACTGAAATATAATTTAAAATCAAACGAACTTACCTGTAAGTGAAGTTCGATTGTAATTATATGAAGTCTCATTCGAAGGGATTACAACCCGCCCTAAGATGAATGTTTTCTCTACCCGCCCGAGGTGATATTTTTTCCCTCTTCATTTTCTTTGGCTCTAAAATTTATGAAAACGACAGGACTATAGTGGTGCCACCAAGCCCTCATGGCGCACTTTTTTGAATTGCTCTCTAAACTTGTGGCTCGATCTGCATGATCAGCGGTACTACTACCAGTAAATATCAGGATTGTAATCCCTTCGAACGAGACTTCATATAATTACAATCGAACTTCACTTACAGGTAGGTTCGTTTGATTTTAAATATTATATCCATTCAAATTTCCAAAGTCCATTGCCGATTATTTAAATAATCAGTAATGTGGAGCGCCCATTTTTCCATTGATTTCATAACGGGTAATGACGATTCTATTATCTTTCATTGCAACATTGATGGATAATATTATTTGAAATACACCCACTTCTCGATCAATGGGTAATAACGAACAAAAATCATTTAATCATTTTTGAAGCTCGTGCTTGGAAAAGTCCCATTACGCGTTAGAGCCATCTGCTTTTAATCATTAATTATCTGAGTATTTTACAGGCTAAATGTGTGTATTCCGTGTTTGCGCGTACAAGCAAATTTTATACAAAAACTTAGCGAATTCGTTAGACCATTCAATTGAATTTTGATTGAACTTCCTATTAGTTTTTGGCTGATTCCATCAACTTCCTGAATGAAACGCTCACTACAGCATACAACATGTACATAAACATTTCCACCTCTCCCCTCACCCCGACAGGATTTGGTAGGATTTTCCGTTCAGTAGTAATAAAAATTATGTATGACTTTTCCAAAAACTAATTTCAAAAAATAGTGTACATTGCACATGTGAGAAACGGTGAATGTTAAACTCATGTGTTAATATTTTTAGGGACAGCCATAGGACAAGCGCGATAGATTCCTTGACTTGTGTCATCTCGTCTATCGCTCGGCTGCGCGTATCCTACGGCTATCCCCGAAAACATTACCCCACTCTTATTAACCTTCTGACTCGCAATCTTATCTCCACTACCTGTGGGGGCCAGACGTTCGATGTAGAAGGGGATCAGTAGCGAGCGCACGACAGTTCCGCAGCACTGAGCGCACGCTTGAATCCATGAGTCCCAAATATAAAAATTGTTAAAAGGAATTTATTGGTAGATAAGATGAAACGAATTAAAGGAGGAAAAGAAGCAATTTAAAATAACACATCTCATTGCTGTCAATCTAGAAATCATGAACAGGACCTCAATTTTCAACAAATGGTTGCACTAGATAATTCTCAATATTTGAAGACCATTTTCGTTCTCGTTATTCATCAATTTTTTTCTTGCTCTTTGCTGAAAAATGATCTGGATTCATTACACAATTTGAAGGTATCCTTCTTTATTTCACGTATTTACCAGGACTTCCACGTACACTTTTCAATATACTTTCATTTTTTTTCTTTTTTTAGTCATTGACTCTTTATTACTGACATTTTTTATTTTTTTTATCTCTCACTATTTGTTGTCTATCTATCAAAAATTTTATTACGTGTTACGTGAGAATATGCAGGGGGCCCCAATAGCTTTGCAATACTTGAAAGGTACGCGACAGGACGCGACTGACGCGACAGGAGTGAGGGAATAGTCACGTGACCATTTCTCAGTAACACATCGCGCGGCACGTTGCGATTGGGGGCCATCACACCGATACGGTTTCGAACGGTTTGCGAATCAGTGGGTTAACATTCCCCCTTTCCACACTTGTAACGTAATATACTATTGTCTCAGTATAACGTATTGCTTTTGAAAATTTTCAAGCCATGAGCTTTTTGATAAAAGTAAAGACATATTGCTTCTGTAATTGAAAACTCACATATATTTTCTGAGACCGACATTGGAAAATCATGTCAATGAATAGAGCTTATTAAAGTCTATATTCATGAATAAAAATCGTAAAATTCAATTGATCCCTTCTAAGAAAATTTCGAGACAAAAAATTGAGAAAAATGACAACCTGCATCCACACATACATACATACATCCATACATATAGACATCATAAAAAAATCGCATATGCGGACTTTTTAGAGTATATTTAGTTACCCTAACACAGAAAATTGGGAACTGAAATCTGAGCGATTACAAACTTTCCATGTAGAAGCAAAATACCAGCCTGGGCCACTATGCGGTCAAACTTTACAAATTATGACCGCATAATCGCCCAGAAAGGTGTTTTTATACCATACGTGCGTGAAATCCTGCCGGTTTCAGTTGAGTGTCGACGCACAGAAAGTGTCGGGTTTCACACTGTAGTGTGGAACCCTACACATCTGTGTATAATCCCATGCGTAACCCATGGGCATGCGCAAATGCACGGGTCGATGCGCAGATCCATGCGCAAATGGTCGTTGCAATATCATCGTTGGATTCCACACATCCATTGCGCATCGACTTGCGCATCGACTCATAACATCGCCCACTGCCTCACTTGTTGGCATCCACATAACCCTCTCAATATTCTGTCGTTAAATTTATTCATTTATTCAATATAAAAGCAGTAAAATTAAATGGACAACCACATCATACCCGACAGTGACGAGGAGATTGATCTCTCGGGAGATTTATTTGATGGAGATTCGACATTCATCACTGAAGAAACCGTCGGTTCTCCGCCAAATAAAAAGCTGCGTCTGGATGATGAAAATGATGAAAATAACAACTGGAATGATGAAAATCTTCCACCAGAAATTTCGAAATCAGGAGAAGAAGTGAGGAATAATTTGATCCCCGAAAAATCGGTTGATAAATACAAGACTGTCTATGAAATTTCACCCAATTAAATTGAGAAATTTGATTTTAAACAATTTCCAAGAACTTTTTTTTTATTTTTGATCTTGATTTAGATTTTTTTTGTTTTTCAGTGGGGGGGGGCTTCACCCCCCCCCCCAACCCCCGCCCCCAGCAGGGGCTCCGCCCCTGCGCCCCGCGGGGGCTTCGCCCTTCGACCCCACCAGGGACTTCGTCCCTGGACCATACTGGGGGGCTTCGCCCCCCTGGACCCTCTTCTGCCCCCCCCCGACCCCTTTTCGCCGCGCACGCACTTATGGTATAAAATAGTATACGCAACTCGTGCGGGTGGCTACGCCGCCCTCGTGCATAACCGCTTGCTTCCCGCACTTATTGCCTAATATACTATTATTAAGAACCATTTAAGCTGTAACATTGAAATTAAATCACAAATTAAATTGCAATATTTCTATTATATTCGGGCGTCCATAACTGATTATTTCTTAATTTAATTTTTCTTCTTGAATATCCGGTTAATTTTTATTCATAATACTGTGAATCTTGGGCGCCATGTGATTTCATCTCACGTTAGCGAATTTAAAAATATTCTAAATAATTCACCTTGGATGTGTCCGTAGTAATTAATCTCAATAATATTTTTACTGAATTTGTTCTGTTCAGGCCTTCAATAATTTACCAAATTATTAAATTGTATTGAATGCTGTTTTCAAATCAGAACTGAATTAAAAATACAGGATTCAATACAAATAATATACGGATAATAATAATTTTAATGATTTGTGTTAAATGAATTTCGGGTAAAATTTAATTAAAATAATTGTTGTTATTCTAAATCATAATTATCGAATTTAGTCGTGTAAATATTCTCTCTCCCAAATTATTTACAACATCCATCACTGCAAACCGCATCGAAAATCGCATAGTTTTCAACGCAATGTTTTCGGATGGATTTAATATATATTTTTTTATTTAGAGCATTCAAACCATTTGGTTTATTCTGCTAAAAAAATGCAGAAAAAAAAATTTACCAAAATACATATAATATATACATTTAATTTTTACAGAGTCCTATTTTCCCCAGTTCTTAATTATAAAGATTTACATAGAGCACTCAAATATTTAATCCAGAGGAGGACAAAAAGGAATCAATGTGTAACAGCCTTTACTATTATATTGAGCCTTTCTGTTTAAATTTTTTAGGAAGACACTTATTTCATATGGAGGGGAGAACTTAGAATTAGAATTTAGAGTAATGCGACCGGTCAATTTCTTGCCCAAAGTCACCTAAATCATACGGTTTTTTGTAACTTCCGCTTTATGCTGGTCAGTACACCAGCCCCAGCCCTGTGTTTTTCACTAGGCTAATGAGGCTGGTCACCGCCACCTTCATTTAGGTCAGCTGGTGCCATGAAAGCCTGGCCCCAGCTCCTATATCTGCGTATAGCCAGTAGGGGGCATTCGCACAGAATATGTGCGGCGTCCTCTCTACCGTCCCCGCATAGCCTACAGCAAAGAGGATTGACTAAAGTAGATGCTCAGATCTCGGGGTTAGACTGACCCCAAGCCAAAAGTAGTTCGACCCCAACGGAGGGATGCCGCCACGGTCAAATCTGACGGCTGGGCGAACGGCCTGTGCGGGTAACTCGGCAGTATAGTTCTCGCCAGGAAAGAAGGAACATCGGGTTTTTGCCGAAGACTCCCCACCACTGTCCACGACGGCATGTCATGTATCCCTCCGCGCGCGCCAAATTTGAGCGCAATCTTTAAATTTATTCCAGTTGTCACTGAAGTCTGATGGATGGCTCTCATCATTACTAAAAATCAACCCTATATAATTTATAGTTTATTTAATTTTATTAAAGTTAATAATGTTTTCAACAAATTGTGGCTGATTTTCGACTTAGTTGAATTTTTCCGCAATAATGGAAAACCGACAACCTTTCGAATGCTAACCGAATAATTTCCGAAGATCTGGTATACACCAAATAAAAGAATGACGGTATCTATATCAATTTAAAAATCGAAAAAATAAAAATAAATAATTTGTATTTATATCTAATTGAACGAATTTGCAATATCACATTTGCAGAAACCATTAGATAGCTCACTTTCAGGAAAATTCATGAAATATTAGAAATTTTCAAAAATCATCATAAAAATTAAATTAACGGAGATAGCTATCGTAACTATCTTTCAACTTCGATTTCGTGCCATTGAAACAAACGTTTTTACCTATGATTGAATTAATTTAAAGAATATTATCCAAATATGTCTGCAGAAATCATATATTCAAAAAATATAAAATTTTCGCAAATTTTCATGATAAATCAAAATAGCGATTATTGCTTTATCTTCGAATTCGGTGAAAAGAACATCGGAAAAAATTTGTTAAGCCATTATTCAATGGATTCAGAATTTTTTTTCAAGGTGGGAACCGATTTAAGAATATCGAAAAGTAAAAAATTTATCAATGAATCAATTTTTAATTAATGGCGATGGATAGAGCTGAATAATACCTACATTTGAGAGAAATGATTCAATTCCATCGATTCATTAGCGAACAATTGCAGAAAAACTTTGTCACACACATACATGCATACATATGTACGAAGACGGTTTAGAAATTGCATTTTCGAACTTTTTGGATCCTAATAGGTCGATATAACACAAAAAATGCAAAACTTAAAGTTGAACGATTACCATGCTTCCATTAGAATGGAAGAATTCGCTTTTCTATGATCTAATTGAGCTAATTGAAAAAATATTTTTTAAAAAATCTTTAAAAAATGAAAATGGAGGAGAAAATGATAGGTAATAATAATAGATACAAATAACAATAATATAGATATATTTCCTTGGATACAATATTTGTAGAGCTTATCCGGTTTTCTACTGTCATTTTTATGCGTTACCATGGGCCGTCTTCCTCCAATCACGTCGCATTTGCCCCAGGAGCTGTACTTCATTTGCAGACACTCCTGGTGACCGAGGGAAACCATGGAAAACCCCGGTCGACATGGGCGACTCCGTAAAACGACCTTTATCGCCGAAAGAACATGGAGCTGTAAAAGAAGTTCATTTTAACAACAGATCGATCTTTTATCAATTGCCGCAGACATTAAGCTCGCGGGAGGGTAAAAGAACGTTGGAATGTTCACAAATTTTCGTAAAAAGAATTCATCTCCGTCCTCGCAGGTAAAGGAATTATTACGTAAGAATATTTCTGTTCTATAATGCGAAGACGGAGTTAAATTCATCGAGCACAAATTTTCTCCCGTTTTTCTCAATTCTTCTGCTCTCTTAACTCTTTTTTTTAGAATGGTCAGAATCTTTCACGGTTAATGAAAGAGTACGAGTTATTATATCGGTTGAATTATGAATACTAAATTTAATTATATACTTACAACACTAAATCACCAAACAAATCGGCATGTGAGAAAGGCGGGCTGATGACTGTGAAACTGCAATGATTACTCCTGTCGATCGTCCAGAATCCTGACTTTTCGCTATAGACAAAGTGAACAGGTTGTAAATTAATGAAAATGTTTTACCAACATTCAACTATCAATTGAAATAATTCAAAATAATTATCTTGACTTAGCTGTGAGTGAATGTGGGAGTGAATGTGGCACTGTGAGAATCCAGAGGCTACAATAGTTTCAGTTTGACTGAAAACGAATAAGGACAGATATGAATGGGTTGATTACATTGATTAGACTCATGGGGCTCAAATATCGTGTGAGATGAGTGCTATAAAATAGAAAAATATGTCAACTTAGCTGTTAAAGAAGAATCTGGGGGGTATGCAGCAGCTCGGCGAGGACTTCCATAATCGCCAGATCTTTCTAAATGCAAATCGACAATTGGAAGCAATTATGGAATGAAATTAGTTATTAAGCTTAGACAATTCATATCACCAATCAGCTCCATGAAGTCTTACCTCAGGTCTGATTCATCAATAGTTTGCTTGTTTTGGTACATTCAGCTTCTCCGACCGTCCTACGTAATACCACCGCCTGGGGATTCTGTGAACTATTACAGAAAAACATTGCATTATCATGAGATGATTATTATATTTTGATTTTTATATTTTTAAAAAAGAAAAGAATTTTGGTGGTATAACATCAAGTAGATAGAAAAAATTTGGCATACCTGAGCACAGACATCCACGCCCCGCGATTTCCATGACCATCGATTAGAAGTAAGTGAGCAAGTGCTTTCACTGAGAGACAGCGGAAAACACGAGCTGCACCTCTGTTCAAATTCTTGTGTGGATAGCAATTATTGCTACCGAAATATATTTCGGTGCTATCCACCGAATGCGAGTTGAACATGAAGAAGTTCCTATCGTTTCCAATGCGTCGCGAAATGAACGCAACTGTTTTTGCACCAGCAACATATAAGAATCCCGTAGCATCAAGGCGTGATTCATATCTCTCCATCAGTGAGCTTATGCCATCTCTCAGTTCCGTCAATACGTTTCCTGACGAAAAGAACCCGTCCCATCCGGGATGAAAACTGACCGTAACCGAGTGACCACAAGCCGTGAACGATGGTAATAGTTCCTCTGGGCAGAGATGGGATTCCTTTACATTATTACGTAATTTGCATTGAACGTAATACTGATCACCCCCAATGAGAATCGAGTCCAGGAGATCTCTGGTGATATTTCCAGCAGAAAAGGACAAAGCTACAATGCTGAACATGGCAATGGCTGTACATTGAGTATTTGCCCTTTCTTCTGGGAAGTATTTGAGGTCACCTTGGTGAAATCTGGCTGACTGATGAAGGAAAACATCTCGAATCTTCTGTGTTCGAACTTCGACGAGTTTGTTTTTCCCTGTCGGAAGTTGCCAAACATCTTTAGCCTTGAAAGAATAATAGTTCAGTTAGGAGACTATTATCCTCCGACAATGTCAAGCGCAAAAGCTTGAAGTTATAATGCTAAAACGAGTGTTGCTCACCAGAGTGCTTTCAAGTTTTGGACCACGTTCTGCATTACTTTCGGATACTACAGGGAATGAAGTGGGTAACGAGAATTGCAATTGAGATGAAACAATCTCCTCCATCATTCTTCTCCTTATACCTGGCATATTGGCTCCAGAGAATGTGAAGGGTGCATGTCTTGTCAAATGTTCTGCGTATGCACAGGTGAATACACCACAGTCGAAACCATTAGTTTGCTGAGGAATATTCTGTGAATTGAAATGGGAATTAGACAAAAATGAATTGATCCAAACCAACGAATATGCTATTCATGATTAAATGATTAAATCTATACCTTCACTTGTATCGTTGTCCAATCAGTAGGTACTAGCGCCTGATGCTTCTTCTCTGCATGTTCTCTCATCAGATAACTAAGAATTGACTATGAAATTGAGGAACGATATAATAATGACATTCAGAGTTGCTTAGGGTAATCTGGATTTACGAACTGTATATATCGCTATAACTTTTGACATACTTACATCCATGCATAGTTGATTTTCGTTACCCATGCTATCATAGCATTGGATGCATTTTTCTTGCACACGGACTACACACAAACACCAATGAGAAGGTAAGTGAATAGGTATCAATACCAATTCTTTACTGAAAAGGTCAACCTGCAAACGAAAACGTATGGAATTAGTCTCACAAGATCAAAGTTGAAGTAGCGGTTGTACATTCTCAAAGTTATCTACATTTTTCGTCCATCGTTTCACTTTGTCATACGAGATGACTGCGTTTACGTAGAAATTTGTGGAAAATGCGTAAACACCGTTTCCACTTCTCTTCGCAACCAGGCTCAAATAGTTATTAATTATCTAAAACAATGCAGATTATTTTCATTGAACGAGTTATAACAGCATGGTCTCTCCTCTTTATACTCACATTATCATTGAGCCATCTCGTCCCAATCAATGTTTTCAAATCAAAAACACGCAGTGGATCTCCATCGGTAGGAATGGAGGCACTGTCGTCTCGTTTCAACCAATCCTATAAGTCAAGAGAATAATAATGAGACTCCAAAAATTCAATTAGTGCAACACAGTTTGGAAATTTCTTGGATAGATGAGGAAATATAGGAGGGGAACGGTAATAAATACTAGCCCTTACAGATCAAAATAACAAGCCTATAACTGATAATAATTATCATAATCACTATCATTTGTAATGAAATTATACCTGAACAGAAAATGGACGCAAAGTCGTTGAGAATGAGTTGGTTAACAATTCAGAGTTGATGTCTGGCGAGTCATCTGGCAGAACGACGGGGACGTAATCGTGATCGTTATCGACACATAACTGCAAACAGAATATTATTAAATATTGTAACAAATGATGACTGTGATAAATATACATTGATGATGCTGGAAACTGCAGCTTTGGCCTCTTCAATAGAAATGGAATCTATAGATGATGGAATTGAAGCGGGAATGGCAGTGACTTCCGAAGCTTCAGCATCTTGCAAAGACATACCAAGGCCCTCGTCTTCGGAAACATCGACAATCTGTAAACGAGTGATGTAAAATTTCAAGTCGTAATGAAAGAATACTGAGAGGTATCATCGCAGTCATTCATAAATGCATTGTGCCCATATTATACCATTCCACAGACCAGGCTGTACTGTCTTCATCAAGATGGAGAGGTGATGGAATCAGCGGTGGCACTTGAGCGACCTCCGGAAAGGGAATATCTGCTGAAGATACTCCGAAGTCCTCATCGTTGGAACCATCAATACTCTGTGAACGAGTAATGAAATATTCGCATTTGCAGCAACAGAATGATAGCAAATAAGTACCAGGTAGGTTCAGTAATATACTATTCGCATATCCTACCATTGCGGTATCAAATGCATCGAACAACGATCGACGAACTGATGGTGCTGATGGCTGCGCTTCGATTATAGGTGAAGGAGAGCAGCAGTCATCATCAGAGTTAGTCTCTATTACGAACTCCATCATGTCAAAGTTGTCCGGATCGATGCTCTCGTCGTCTTCGTCACAGATTATATGAAGCTCATAACTTCGTTCTTCGTCGCCATTGACTTCTCTAGTATAATCTGCCAAGATCTGTTTGTCGGTGTGTTCGCAGCACGACCTCCAAATTTCAGGTGTTATGGAGGGAAGTGCTTCGGCCCAAATCTTGTCAGTATTCTCTAGAGAGAAGTCATTGTTGCGACCAACATGCAGATCGAAGTAGCGCTTCAATATTCCCCAGACGTACTCGATGGGATTATAAAATGAATGGTATGGAGGTAAGCGCACGATCTCATGAATCGTGTTGGTCGCCACGAAGTCATCGAGTTCAAATCGAATCGGCTTTTTGTTGGCCCTGCATGCTTCAAGCAGCATTCTGTTGGTATCGCCCAGACCGAAAGGGATATTATTTTTCGCAAGCCACGCCTGAAGCTCCAATTTCCTCCAGCTTGATGTGGGTTGCCTCTCACTCTGTGGAAATATAAATGTTGAGATCATAACTAATAATGATAAGATATGCGTGTATCTCATGATAGATACATACTCATAAGAAAAGCTGGACGCTAACAAAGCAAGGCGCACAAGGATATTGTTGCAAATAATTCGATTCCGATAAATTGATTAGATAGATAAACCGCATAGAAAGAACGGCATACAGGAAACTTCAATAAGATGATCTATCAACAGCCTTCATTAAATGATCGAAGGGGTTGAATCACTCACCTATCCATTTGTAGATCAATACAAGTTGCACAATGTTAACGCGGAAACTAGAAGAATGTTAGTATGGTTATCGTTAGTAAAGATGAACATAAATATTAGTAGGATGTGAATTTTTCGGAGATTTGTAAATAATGATCTGTATTCTAACATCATTGATATGACTGAATATTGGATTGCGACAGCCTACAAGGTACCTCAGGATACATACCTGCGTGGAATGATATGAGGCGTTGTCCATAACGATAGCGGAAGGCTCATGTACATTTGGTAGGAGCCTCTCCTTGAACCATCTCATGAACATTTCACCATTCATATCCCCATGGTAGTCCTCATAACACTTGGGCGTCGCAGCTGTTCTGAGAAAAAGGTTTGCTCCAGGGATGAATCCATTTTTGCCACCGGCATGGCAAACTAGATATCTGTCCCCTGTCGATGCTTTCTTCATTGAACAACTGCGTGGATCTTCATTCTGCCATTCTTTTGTTTTCCCCGTCCCGTGGCGGAATGTCCAAGTTTCATCTTGGTAAATAATCTGCTTTCCACTATCTAAAAGCTCTTTCATCTTCTTTAGGAACGTGACTCTCCTGGAAGTGATGTACGGCTGCTCTCGTAGATATCGAGTACCATCTCTGTGACGGAATTCGAATCCGATGTCATGCAGAATCCTGTACAAACTCCGCCTACTACCTTGGAAATTGATATCCTCGTGCGCCCTACAGAAGACATGCCCATGCATTTCGGATAACAGATGAGACATAAACTTTAGAAACAAAGAAGTCATTAGCAAGCAAGACCAAATAACCACCTGAGAGCCTCGTGCAATTCCGCCACCCGTACAGATCGACCTACAGAACGGATGATAAATGAACAATTTACCGTGATATTGATTCAAGGGATATCTGAGATTGAAGCTTACGTTTTGCCGCAAATTCGAAAATAACGAGACGGATCTTGTCTTTGATGGCATCATCAATGTCTCGAATTGGTTTTGCGTGAGGTCTTTCCTTTCCGGGAGTGGAAAATGGAGCTCCTGAATCTCCAATCTGAATTATTTCTGTCACCTTCCTCGTTGAAATTTTGAAAGCAGCAGCTGTTCTAGCTCTACAAAAGCACATGCATGTTGAAGCAGAACGAGGAGCGAGCAAAAGAAAGCAAGTATTGCATAGATATATTAATAAATGACAGTTCAGGTGAAAGTTATCATTCATTGACAATGGAGGGGATGAAGTGGCGAAGCAAACTGCTTGAGATAGATATATTAGAATCAAAGCTCGACAGAGAAGTTTCCATAAGAAGTTCTGTTTCAAATCAAGTTATTTTCTCGATACAAATGTGCGTCTGATGGTAACAGCTCTATAGATCGTAGATTCAAATATACTATCCTTGCTTATTAGTATCAGAAAGAAGTCGATGTATTTCAATCGACTGGTGCCGAACCAAATGAGTGAGGGATACGTTTAACTCATTCAGAGCAAAAAAAGATATCTTCATAAACGTTTGTGCTCCACCCAAGAGGAAAAAACAAAACCTTGAGTTAATTTGCAAATTAAGCTCTCAGAGTTTCACATCAATCCAACATGCAGCCGCCCTTATGCAGCACTTGATAAAAGTACTCCATATGAAAGAAAAAATCAAACAAATGATGAAATTATGACATGGTAAGAACCGTGCTGCACGAAAGGCATTGACCCTCACGACCCCTTTTTTTTCTCATCTGCTAGCATGTGGTCTGCCACTGATCCTCACGACTTCCCTGAGTGTATGGCACCTGATAATTCTGAAATTTCAACGATATTTTTTAATAAGTAGGTGTAATTCTTCAACCCCCATGTTTCCGCAGGAATTGGAAAAGAGCGATTTAGGCGTCGAGTCACAGAGATTCGTTATCTTCAACGTCTATGCAGGGGTGTGAAGGATCTAGTAATAATGATTACACAATTAAATATTCATAAATAAAATATTTTATATATCAAAAATCATGATGCACAGCTGTATGATATACAGCTTTACCCTGCTGGGACCGAAAACATATTGAAAAATAAACATGTATATTCGAATTTGTACCTGACTTGATCAACGGGGAGCAGAGGACCACCATTCTTTCTCTCCTCTTCAAAATAAGAGTTGACAGAATAGACAGCAGCCTGGAATTGCCCGTTGAATGAGCATCCCTTCTTACTTGGCTTATTTGCACACCAAGTCTGCTCTGCCTGAAGCCTCTTAGGCGTAACATTCCCTCTTCGATACCTCACCATTACGTTCAATTTTAAACTGGAAGAGAAGAAACTCTGTAGATAATCGAGCGGATAATCATTTCAACTTAATGGCGACAATGGAATTAGATTCGATTCATCATTATGAAGTAAGTGATTATTGTTGACTTCCGGGGCTTGCTTGCTCCGCTAGTTGCATTTTCTCTCATTTTTTCGTCCTCGACTTTGGAAATTGTCACTCAATGGACCAGCGATGGGAAAATTGAGCATAGCCTCCTGAGAGTCCTCACATGTTCCTTAAATAACCTCTGTAGGATCCCCACAAACTCTCTATACAATTCCCATCGAACCTCTGTGGACCTCCATATAGCTCGCTTCGAAAAATCTGGAAATTACCCCCTCCCCCTCTTAACCGTCGTTAACTCCCTAAAGTGAATTTCAATATCCCCGCTGTACGACCGTCAAAGCGGAATATCAGCATCCCCACTCAAGCGCCCTACTACGCTTTACTACGCTTTTCATCTTAGAGGGTTAAACCCCACAGAGAGATTATTGGTTGAACGGTCAAAAATGTTATGGAATGAGCTCATTCTCCCTATTTTATCAAATATCGAATGAACTCGATAACTACTATCTTTAGTAGGAAATGATAAGATTTATCTTTGCAGCTGCGGAAATTCTCTGCAGAAAATGTCTTTTGACATTGTCTTCTAAATTCCTCCATTACTAAAATAATCGCAACACGATCTGGATGGGAAAATTGACGTATGACATATCCCCCGTGTTCAAGTTGATAGTCTCCATAATTGTAAAAAATGTGACCTCTAAGATGTGACATGACGTAAACAAGTGGGAAATTGCTCTCGTATTATCTATAGGGGAGAGTGGGGCAAAACGAAAGAGTGGGGCAAAATGAAACAGCCTATAATCGATCATTTGACGCAATTCAAGCAAAAATAATTCTTTTTCATCAACTTTTGTTCGTTAACTTCTTTTATTATTGGGAGTATTGATGAGAATAATAATTTTCTATTTGTCTTATAATTCAATGGATTATAATGCAATTGATTACATTAGACCGACTGCACTTTTCTCTTTTCATTCGATTGACAATCAGCATCACATTTTTCTTTTTTCCCCTCTGGTTCTGCCCTGGGCCTTGCTTCGGACTTTTGATTTTGCTGTTTCTTTTTTTTTTCCAATAAATCCATTGACAAAATCTTCTCCCATCAAAAGTTCTCAATAATTTTACATTCTAGTGAATGAAAAATTATTATTCTCATCAGTAGTCCCAAGGATAAAAACTGTTGATAAGCAAAAAATTTAATAAAAACAAATGTTTTTGATAGAATTGTGTCTTTTTTTTCGACTGTTTCATTTTGCGCCACTCTCTTCTAGTATATATTTTTTTGTTATATAATTAGCAATATGCTTCAGAATGATTAATACGCAGATCATTTCCTTCTATCATGTATAATTCATTATTTTTTTTCATTTTATTAAATTGAATAAGATTTCGTTGTAACTCATTTGGTCAAATTTTCAACTTAGTTATCATCATTATTTTTATTATCCCTTTCTTCTATAGAATCTTTTTTTTGTGTGGTTATATTTCTCCCTTCAACCCTTCGATAGAATGTTAATTCAAGAATTTGATTTATAGATCCTTGAATGAATTTAAAACATCACATTTGACGAAACCATAAGAAAGCTCACTTTCAGCAAAATTTATGAAAAATTCCAAATTTTCAACAATCATAAAAACTTAATCAATCATTCGCCTAATGGCATTAAAACAAACATTTGAAGCTATAATTTAGTAGCAAAGTGGTAAAACGGTTTAAGTCGACTTATCTCCCAGTTGAGTTTTTGACGAATATTTCCGAATCTAAGGGAAGTAGCGAAAATTTCGTAGTTACATTTATTGCAGCTCTCAATCGGCTCTACAAAAAAGGTTATAACAAAAATTTTGCTATCTCCCTTACATTCCGAGATATTCACTGAAAACTTATCAATAGTTAAAATTGACTTGTGCCGTTATATAATTTCGTTTCTGAATTGCATTCATTTGAAGCATGATATACAAAAATTTCGATTTTTAAAAAATACTAAATTTTTGTGTATTTTCTAATAAAACAAAATAACGATTGTTGTATCACCTTCATCTTCGAACTAGCTGAAAAGGGCATCCAAACAACATTTTTCAAGCCATTATTTAATCAATTACGAACATTAACTTTTCGTTATCGTGGAACAACTGATTTCCGAAAACATTCGACAATTAAAAAAACAAATCGATAAATTAAATTTCAATTAATAGCGATTGATAGGGCCCAACAATACCTACACTTGAAAAAAATTATATTGAATTCCTTCGATACATTATCAAACAATTGAAGTAATACTTTGTTATATACGAACACACATACACACCCACGTACAGACGAGGTCTAAGAATTGCATTGTCGTAATTTTCTATCATACACAGTAGATATAACACAAAAAACCACAACATAAATTTGAACGATTACGAAGCTTCCATTCGGAAGCAAAAATGGGAACAATCTGCAATAACTTGATGAAAATTGGATTGAATCATAATTATCATGCACCATTTCGAAGAACACTAAATTCTCTTCAAAATAATGCATAAATATTCATGTCTAGTTCACTTAGGACTATCAAAAAATCAACCCAAAGTTAATTTTTCAAGGGAAAGATAAAAATTAAATTTTCGCCCAAAACTGCCGTAGATCAATGCCAAAGAGTCAGAATTAACCAAATCAGGTGTCCTATTGATATATATATAGTTCGTAGAAAAAGAAGGACTTGAGCATTAAAAACCAAAGGAAATATCTTGGTTATGGACACGAAATGAGGATCAAAAAAGGATTCACTGTTTATTTTGCAAATATCTTTGCAACTAATAGGTTTAATAAAAAATATCAAATGACCTGTTTCCCAGAAAATTTCTAGAATTAAAAGAACGGTATTTTGACATATTCTCTCAAAATCACTGGTTTTTAAAATAAACTGACAATTAACAAAAATGTTCCCGGTGAATTACGACGATTTATTCGGAGACTTGTCATTAATTAAAAGACTTAGATATAAAAATAAAGACAATTATAGACTCATTTATTGTTCCTACAATGAAGAAAAATTTCGTGAGATTGGGAATCATTTTTCAACAACAATTATTAATCACTCCAGAGGTGCATTTTATAACAAATATTGCAAATGCACTGGTGGAACAATAACATTGAAGAGAACATAACCTAGCCATAAGAAATGGCATTACTTACCGAATGAGAAGCTCTAGAAGGGATGTTTTTTAATAATAGACACTATTAGCTACTATTGTTCTTAATCACTGATTAATGCAGATGAAAATAGTTTTTTTTGCACAAAAATACCGAAATATTTCGAGTGAAGGAGGTTCTGTTGCACGGCAAATAGTTCCCGGCGTAGAACCAGCGAAATCGGGGTGCGGCGGTTGGAGAGAAAAATCTGCGCATGCGTCGGCGAAGTGGAGGGAGGCCATCGGCAAAAACCCGATGTTCCTTCTTTCCTGGCGAGAACTATAGCAGTCCCGCTATCACAGGGATAGTTTCGGAGTGGAATCTGGGTCCTCCTCGTCCTCAGCATGTTCTTAATGTTTTTCAGGTGATTCATTTGCTGGCTAATTAATATTAAGGAATGAAACACAGAGGGTGTTGTGGAGAATTAAATTCCCCATCAATCGATCCCCGTTGCATCCCTTAATCTCTGTAACAAAAAAATACAAACTACGACAAAGTCATGGGCCAATGAGAAAAATAATTTTGTTCTCGGCGCACAGTGACTTTTCACCATTCGCTCGCGAATTAACAATTCACTTCTCCCCTCCTAATTGAGATTAAGGGATGA
>NW_021680788.1:231952-233213 GCF_001412515.2 Diachasma alloeum | reverse complement strand
TTAAGGGATGAAAAAAAGGCAGTTCGACGGAGAATTACATTCTCCATTAAATAACCTTCTTTCATCCCTTGATCTTTGTAACAAAAAATTAAAAACTGCCATGAAAGTCAGGGGCCAGTAAGAAAAATAATTTTTTCGCGGCGCACACTGACTATTCACCATTCGCCCGCGAATTAAAAATTCACTTCTCCCCTCCTAATTGAGATTAAGGGATGAAAAAAGGGCAGTTCGACGGAGAATTAAATTTTTCATTAATTAACCCTCTTTCATCTCTTAATCTTTGTAACAAAAAATTTAAAACTGCCATGGAAGTCAGGGGCCAGTAAGAAAAATAATTTTTCCGCCTGTCCCTTCCTAATTGAGATTAAGGGATGAAAAAAGAGTAGTTCGATGGAGAATTAAATTTACCATCAATCGATCCCCGTTACATCCCTTAATCTCTGTAACAAAAAAATACAACCTACGACAAAGTCATGGGCCAGTAAGAAAAATAATTTTTCCGCCTGTCCCTTCCTAATTGAGATTAAGGGATGAAAAAAGAGTAGTTCGATGGAGAATTAAATTTACCATCAATCGATCCCCGTTACATCCCTTAATCTCTGTAACAAAAAAATACAACCTACGACAAAGTCATGGGCCAGTAAGAAAAATAATTTTCTTCTGCACAGTGACTTTTCACCATTCGCCCGCGAATTAAAAATTCATTTCTCCCCTCCAAATTGAGATGAAGGGATAAAAAAAGAGTAGTTCGATGGAGAATTAAATTCCCCATCAATCGATCCCTGTTGCATCCCTTAATCTCTGTAAAAAAAATACAAACACAGTGACTTTTCATCATTCGCCTGCGAATTAAAAATTCACTTCTCTCCTCCTGATTGAGATTACGAGATGAAAAAAGAGTAGTTCGATGGAGAATTAAATTCTCCATCAATCGATCGCCGTTGCATCCCTTCATCTCCGTAACAAATAAATACAAACTACGACAAAAGTCATGGGCCAGTGAGAAAAATTATAGTTTCGCGGCGCAGTGACTCCCGGTAATTAAAAATTCACCTCTCCCGTCCTACTTGAGATAAAGGGATGAAAAAAGGGCAGTTCGACGGAGAATTAAATTCTTCATTAATTAATGCTCTTTCATCCCTTAATCTCAATTAGGAAGGGAGAGGTGAATTTTTAATTACCGGGCGAATGGTGAAAAGTCAGTGTGCGCCACGAAAAAATTATTTTTCTTACTGGCCCCTGACTTTCATGGCAGTTTTTA
>NW_021680788.1:227591-231833 GCF_001412515.2 Diachasma alloeum | reverse complement strand
TTTCTTACTGCGCTGTTATTTCCATGACAGTTTCTTCCATTTTTCATAAAGATTAAGGGATGAAAGAGGGTCAGTTGGTGGGGAATTTAATTCTCCGTCGAACTACTCTTTTTTCATTCCTTAATCTCAATCAGGAGGGGAGAGGTGAATTTTTAATTCGCGAGCGAATGGTGAAAAGTCATTGTGCGCCGAGAACAAAATTATTTTGCTCATTGGCCCATGACTTTGTCGTAGTTTGTATTTTTTTGTTACAGAGATTAAGGGATGCAACGGGGATCGATTGATGGGGAATTTAATTCTCCATCACACCCTCTGTGTTTCATTCCTTAATATGAATTAGCCAGCAAATGAATCACCTGAAAAACATTAAGAACATGGTGAGGACGAGGAGGACACAGATCCCACTCCGAAACTATCCCTGTGACAGCGGGACTGCTACTACCGAGTTACCCGCACAGGCCGTTCGCCCAGCCGTCAGATTCGACCGTGGCGGCATCCCTCCGTTGGGGTCGAACTACTTTTGACTTGGGGTCAGTCTAACCCCGAGATCTGAGCCTCTACTTTAGTCAATCCTCTTTGGCCTACAGCCTGCCTGTTTGGCTAGCTTCATGTTGTACGGGTGAACCCTGAGGGTAGTGTGGCCTGTGAGAAGTCCTATCGCAACCCGCAGATTTTTCCTGTTCAGCGCCAGAAGTTCTCTAGTCCTTCTATTTGACTGTTCCCCCATAAACAGTTTAGCCTGTCTACAGGTTATGCTAGTTCGTCAGCGTTGTTCGAATTCTCGCTGTAGTTGATCTTTTATGATCTTTTTTCCCACTGCGAAAGGCACACCAATCAGATCCTCCGGAGGAACGCCTTCCGTTTCTCTTCTGGCCTGCCATTCTGCCTCTTCGTTACCCTGTATTCCGTGACGGCCCAGAACCCAGGTTAGGGTGACTTTATTCCTCTCCCCTAAAGTGGTAAGTGCTTGCATACACTCCAACACAACTTTAGAATTAGTAGTAGCTTTCTCCAGCGCTTTAATGACCGCCTGGCTATCGCTGAAGATGAAGATGTTTATCCCTTCCGTCTCTTTTGCTACCAGGTGCTCAGCACATTTGGCTATGCCTAACACCTCGGCCTGAAAGACTATTGCATGCTGGACCAGGGGGAAGCTTTCCCCGAAGCCATCTTTCAATCGATAGATCCCCGCCCCAAAGCGTTCATTGCAGCCAGATCCATCGGTAAACCAGTAATCCTCCTTGGATCCTGGTTTAAGTTTTGAATCTAACCACTCCTCTCTGGATGGTATTCTAGTTTTGAAGGCTTTGTTAATTTGATATTTTCTCTGGATCCTGTCGGACTTGTCTGCGAAGGAATTTGCATTAATCAAGCCAAGTTGGGTATGACCTTGGCCTGTCGATTTCCATTCCTGCTGAGACCGTAGTCTGTAGGCTGTTGTGCTTGCACAGCTAATCACTCTGAGGTCCAAAGGCAGGATACTGAGTGCTATTTCTAGCGCCTCAGTAGGTGTGGTCTTCATGGCCTCCGTCGCGACCCTCAGGAAAGTTCCCTCTAGGCCCTTCAACAAGTTCTTTGTTGCCACCCTTCCTGCCCTTGGCCGCCAGACTATCGCAGCATACGTTAGCCTTGGTAACAGTACCATCTGATAGAACCACAGTATCATTCTGGGGTTTAGCCCCCAGTTTTTCCCAATGGCCCTTCTGCATGCCCACATCGAGGCAAACACTTTGCTTCTCTGTGTATAGATGTGATCCTTTCAACTGAGTTTATTATCTAGAATTACTCCCAGATACTTTACTTTGTTGGGGTAGTTTACTACCGAGCCGTTCAGTATTAAAGGTCTGATCGTCTCTGGCTTGTATTTTTTTGTGAAGACTAGGACTCAAAAAACCGCCTCTAACCACTATTGCCACATCATCGGCAAAGCTAATGACATGGCATTCCGCTGCCCGCAGCCTTTCCAAAAGTTCGTTCACAACCAGATTCCATAGCAGAGGTGAGAGAACTCCCCCCTGCGGACATCCTCTGGCTGGGCGCCCTTCTATATAGCTTTGTCCATGATTTGCCGACAGTCTCCTGCCCCTTAACATGGTCTGCGTCCAAGCAATGATCGTCCTAGTGATCTCATGCTTCTTCATAGCTTCCTCTATGGTTTCGTTCGTGGTGCTGTCAGAAGCTCCCTCAACATCCAAGAAGGCTCCTATGGCATATCCCTTGGCAGCAAATTGTCCCTCCACGAGTCCCACCAGATGGTGTAGGGCGGTATTCGTGAATCTACCTCTCGATACGCATATTGAGAGGGAGTGAGGCGGCTCGCTACCAAGAGCCCCATTTTTATGGTCCACCAGTCTTTCCAGCGTCTTCAATATGAAGAATGTAAGACTTATTGGGCGGAAGTCCTTTGGTTTAATATACCCAACCTTGCCCTGCTTTGGAATGAAGACTATCTTAGTCTCGTTCCATGACCTCGGAATATGTCTCAGTGCTATACTGGCCCTGAGGCTTTTGGTTAGATATCCTATGATATTCTCCATCCCCTCCTGTAGCAGGGCCGGGAAAATCCCATCTGGCCCCGGCGCTTTGTAAGGCTCAAAGGTCTTTACAGCTCATTTGACTCCCCACTGTTGCACAATTTTGCCAGCCAAGGACCAGTCGTGAGTTTCATGTTCGCCCCTTCGACTTCGCCGTGATTCTGTATCTCCTCCCTGGGATTCGGTGAATCCCGGAAAGCGTGTTTGCATTAGGAGTTTCAGGGTTTCCTCCATTGTCTCCGTATTGTTCTCATCCGGTGCTTGTAGGCTCCCTAGATATGTGGTCTTGTTTGTACCAAAGATTTCCGTCAGCTTGGCAGTCTCTGATTGGCTCTCAATGGTGCTCGTGAAAGCCCTCCAACACCTGTCTTTGGCGGCTTCTAGTGCCTTATTGTACTGAGCGAGAAGCCTCTGTAAGTCGTCCAGGCTGCTCCCTTACGGGGACGTTCCCTCGCATTCTTTGCCTTGTTGAAAGCCCTTCTGGTTTCATTCCTGAGTCCCCCAAGTTCGTCTTTCGACCACCAGGGTATCTCAGTCTTCCGCCTTCTGGGCAACAACTTAGTTTTCCTCATATGAGTCAATTATCATCCGGTGCAAGACCTTAGAGGCCTCCTCCAGTTGCTTCTTGCTACCAAATCTGAGAGAAATCATCCTCAGCCTAAGTGCTAGACTGTTCCAATAATTTCCCCAGTCGGTCCGCCGTGGGTTTCTGCTCCACTCAGTCGCTTCCTCAAGAAGAACGGATATTCTTATGGTTCTATGATCCGAGACCGAGAGTTCCTTTGAGATCCTCCAGTCTCCAACCGAGTCAGCCACATCATCCATTGTCAGATTTATGTCTAGTACTTCCTGTCACCTACGGTCAACGAAAGTTGGTTCTGTCCCCCTGTTTAAAATATGGAGCCTTGCCCCCATGATGAACTCTTGGAAGCTCTCTGCCCTGCCGTTGCAACCGGTGCTCCTCCATGCAACATGATGGGAGTTCGTATCACAGCCCAACAAGAGTTGAAGCCCCCTCCTTTTCACATGGTTGCACCGTTCTTTCACTGCATACGGTGGGGATGGCTCTGTTGAGTCATAGGGCATGCAAGCCGACCCTACTATTATATCCATAACCCTGCCTTGTCCTACGTTTAACCTCACTTGAGCCACAGTTACGTCTCCCCCGCTGAACTGTGGACAGAGAAAAAAATCTAATCCTTTAATACCTTTAGTCAGGTTCTCAATTTTTCTGGTGTATCGGCATGATATACCTTGCCAGAAGCAGTGGGTCCCTTAATAGCATTGTTGATTACCCAAGGTTCTTGGATCAATGCTATTACTGTCTGCATCCCAGCTAGAAGCTTGGCTAGTGTCGCCGAAGCCGCCTTACTGTGATGCAAGTTGATCTATACGATCTGTACCCGATTCATAGCTATGGTAGCTATTTCTCTGATACTTCAGTCATACTCGTCTTCTTTACCTCACTGCGGTCTTTCCCCAGCTCCCTTACGGTAGCCTTTTGGAGCCCACAGTGACATCTGAAGTTGCATGCCCGCAGCGAAGTGGGCACTCTTGGCGTCCCTAGATTCGCTGCCCCGAACGACGACCCACTTACTGGCCTTCAAGCCTGCATTTTGCTTCTCAAGGAAACTCAATGCTTCCTGAGAAGTAATTTTCGGGTCCTCCACGTGTATCACCACTCGATGCTTCTTACGAAGCTCCGAGA
>NW_021680788.1:184407-227454 GCF_001412515.2 Diachasma alloeum | reverse complement strand
TGGTTTCCATTCTTGGTCCCATGAGTAACACGGAAGAGCGGTCTCACCCGGTCAGAGCCGTATGCCGGGGCTTGGCTTGTCCTAAGACTACTCCCAGATGTCGCCCGGTTTCTGAGAGGTACCGTCAATGACACAGCTCTCCTGTGCCACGCATCCCTAGGCACGGTTATATGACCATAAGGTCATATACTGGTTGTTCACCAGGCTCACACCATGGATTCGGGTAGGCTTCTCTTAGCAGTCGCAGACGGTGGCAGCCCCATTTTAAAGTTTCCCCCGCCCGCAACTGAGCCCCCCTACCAACGACAAGGTGGAAACCCGGTCAGGGGGGATATGGAGGGGAGAACCCGAGTCGAAATTTTACCGGGTCTCCCAACGTAGTTTTAAGGTCCACTGGTGGGTTTAGTACGTTGAAAGTACGTTGTCCAGTGTACAGGCTCAAATGCACCGATTCAACCTACTTTCGACGTAAATACCGTCTCTTTTTTCCATTTTTTCCAGATTGTACGTTGAAATTAGGTTGAAACTAAACGTATCCCCAACGTTACTCTACCGTACATTCTTTCCTTCCTTCCTTCCCCCTACACTCTTCACACTACAAGTTCCATTCTAACATCGATTAATTGATTAAATCTTGCCTAAATTAATCTGTGGAAGAATGGCAAAAATATAAATATTATTAACTCGGTGAAACAAAAATGGGAAAAAAAGAAAAAAACGGATCGGTCCATTGGTTCTCGAGATATCCCTGCTTGTAATTCTGCCGTGTTCCCTTTCGGTCACCAATCCTTTTTCTGGTTTTACTCGCTAGTGCTCAAGCTCAGTGATCGCAGGATATCCTGGGGTGCTTCTAAGCTGTACAGTTGCTTGTGGCGAGTTGTATTTTTTTGGGGTTTATATAAGCAACTAATAAGAAGAAAAATCGAAGAAGGCTAATAAGAGGAAAAAACAGAAAGAAAGTAGGCAATAGAGTAATACAGGAAATTAAGAGGGAAGGAGCAGGGGGAGGAGATCAGAGGGAATGAGAGTCCATATATGCTTAAGGCGTCTCAGGGTCGGTCAGGTGAATATAAGGGTCGGTTGAGTTTGGGTCAGATAAGTAGAAGTCTCAGTTGAATTTAAAGGTTAGATGCGTCTCAGTGATAGTTGAGTTTAAGGGTCAGATGGGTATAAGAATTAGTTGAGTCCGAAGGATCATGCGAATTTGAGGGTCTGTTGAGTAAGGGTCAGATACGCAAAAACTTCAGTTCAGTTTCAAGGTCAATTGCGTCCAAGTGTCAGTTGAGTTTAAGGGTCAAATGGGTCTAAGGGTTATTTGAGTCCAAAGGATCAGGCGGATTTAAGGGTCAAAAGAGTACGAAGGGTCAGGCGAATCCAAAGGTCAGATGAGTAAAAGCCTGAGTGGAGTTTAAGGGTCAGTTCAATCTAAAAGTGAGATGACCTTTGGCTTACCTGACATTCAGAATCGATCTGACCCTCAGACTCATTTGACCCTTATCCTCGTCTTAGACTCATCTGATTCTCAGGCCCAATAGGGCCTTCGCACTCATCTGACCCATACACTCAACTGACCCTTACACACAACTGGCCCTTAAATTCAACTGACAGTTGAACTCAACTGACGTTTTTAATTATCTTACCCTTACAAAACAGACCCTTGGATTTGCCTGACCCTTCGTATTCTTTTGACCCTTAGGCTCAACTCACCTTTAAACTCAACTGACATTCAATCTGAACTGAGGCTTTCCCTTATCTGACCCTTAGATTCGCGTAATCTTTTGGACTCAACTCACCCTTATACTCAATTGATCCTTATCCTCAACTAACCCTTCTGACTCTTGGACCCAACTCACCCTTCAGACGCACGATTGTTTGAACTTCGAACTAATGTTGTTATTATACTAAATATATACTAATAATATACTCATAAATTAGTTACGTGAGTCTTTAACCACGGGGTAGCACGTCTCGAACACTTCTGCCAAAATAACTCCGATAAAATAACTCGGACTCAAACACTTCGGCAAAAATAACTTCGCGACAAAAAAACTTTGACTAAAATAATTTCCCGATAAAACAACTTTGGGCAAAGATAACTGCAGAATTATACTTTTATTTTTTGAGAGATATAGTAATAAGCTATCCACATTTTTTCATTTTTTATCAAAATAACTTTACAATTTTCTAATTTTTTTGATAAACCATACAATGTACAATTTCAAATTTTTATTTACATTTTTTCATGTTTCACAAAAATAACTTTACAATTTTGTTTGTCACATCAGTAATGGGCCTGTAAATACAATCCATCGGATGAATATGAAAATATTATCGAAAGTTTTGTTCCTGCCGAGTCATTTTTGTAAAAGTTTTTTTTTACAGTTATTATGTCGCAAAGTTATTTAGACGGAAGTTTTTTCGTCACAAAGTTATTTTTGAAAAAGTTTTTGAGTCCGAGTTATTTTGTCGGAGTTATTTTTGCATAAGTTTTCGAGACAGGTAGCCTTAACACGGTAATGAATTTTTTTATTATCGTCAATAATAACCTTGATATAATCAAATGTGGACGTCGAAACTTACAACGTACGTTAACAGAAAACAAACGTCATTAACTTTGAGAGTACGTTTAATATACGGTGGATATTGAGTGTTTTTCAACGTCCATGAGCTTTCACGTTGAGATAAGTTGAAAGTGCGGTAAAAATTCGGTGGAGAATTTGAACATCAAAGCTATCTAGATTCAAAACGTTGAAACTACGTCGGGAGATCCAGTAAAATTTTGACTCGGGTGGGTTTTAGTACTTGAATGGTGCGTGATTCTTTCTTATTTTCAGGCTTTTTATCCCACCTACCTATTATCATCAACAGCAGATCGGAGCTATGAACTAGAGATTTCCGCTTTAATGGAGCTTATCATTTTGTGGTATTCTTACACTGCTAAAATTGTATAATAATATAAGTAACAGCTGCATGTGAATTTTCAATACTGTGAATTTTAAATCAATTTGATATCAAAATTTTCTTGGAATGCCGTATTCGTTTTGGAAATTCAACAAAATTAAGTTTTTCATCTCAAGTGATTATTGCGATATGTGTAATACATATTTCATATGTTAGAATGAAGAACCGCGGAGAATATTCTATACATTGATAACTTGATTTCACAAAAATATTGTAATTTTGACTGGCGTCTTTGCAAAGGTCTTTTACTATAGCTTCGGTAAAAAATCCTGGAAAATCAATATGCTGCACCATTACTAGATTCATCACCCTGAAACTGTCGGCCGTAGGTGGCGGCCGATGGTTTTGACGTCAGGGCCGAAACTTTGATGAGGCCCCGGTTGTAAAAACATCATTTAAATTATTATTATTTTTCCTATAAACATGATAAATCAATGGACAATTATTATTGCGATAATAATAATTATTAATGTTATTGGTTATACATATAATTCGATTTTTATTGCATTTGTTCGGCGTAGTGGGTGGGGGAGGGGGAGAGGGCAATAGACGCAGATGATGATGTGGGATATTGTTAATAATATTAACTATTATTAATGAAAATGAATATTTCTCTTTTTTTTCTTTTTTTCAACAGTGAGATGAAGGGCAAAATATTTCTTCATAAAACCATTGAAATCCCCCAGAAAGAAATAATTTTTCAGTTATCTCTCCATTCCCTCAATAAGATTAGAGATTCAATAGACAAATAATTTGAATGCGTCCTCTGAATCTGGAGGAAGAAATCCCAAACGAAAATAAATTAGAGTAAATAGTTTCCTGAGAACTCTTCCCCTTCCTGATGCACGCCGTGCAATGCACACCATTACTATTTGTTGTCCGGTGTGCTCGTGCTTAGATTAACTTAACTTAAATACTTCATTTTTGGTACGAAGAAATAGGTTCAGTAGAAATAACGAGAGATAGAGATTTTCCATTAACCAGAGATTTCTATATTCTATAAACTCGATATGGAATGGTTTGAGAAAACAAAATGAATTCGATAGATGTGGGTCGATCCTAAATAATGATAGCAAAAATAAAATAATACTTTTGTTCAATGTGAGAAATATCGAGGAAAACGATAATACAAATAAAATAATACTTTTCATCAATGCAAAAAATAATAAAGAAAATGAGAATCAAACCCAAAGAAAATAATAATAACAATATTCCGGAAATTCCGGTCCGCCAGACTCGATACAATTCAAAATAATTAGTACGGATAAGTAATATGTGATTTGCTTTCCGGAGGGCAACAGAGAGGCTCGGCGATTATTATATTTTTCTTTACGGATGGCAACTATATAAAACGCTGGTCGTGCGACCTCACGTGGGCTTTCACAAGGCCTCTTGCGCATGGTACGGGCCGAGATTAGTATATTTCTAACCTAGGGAGGGAAAATAAAGGATCCTCAGCCGCCAGTGCAATTACCAGCCGAGCCGAAGGCGAGCTTGGTAAGCACGCGGCTGAGGGTCCTTTATTTTACTTCCCGTGGTTAGAACGCGATTTTCCGTCTCGGCGTAGGCGCAAAGTCAAGTTCCCTCCTGCGAAGCGGGAGGGAAATGTAACTTTGCGCCCGCCGGGACGGAAATAATTTTTCTCTCCTCCACAATTCCAGAGAACAAAACACGATGTGCCAAGAATAATATTAACAATATCGAACAACCCTAGTAATTTCGACTATTTCTATTTCCCTCCGTAAATATTCCCTAATTTCTCGGAGTTCGACTAGAATAGTTCAAGGATCCTCGGGATATAGTAGTATTACGGAAAACTATTGAACCGTAGTAAGGTGGCGGATCCAAGATTCTGAGGGTCACCGACAGACCCCCACAAATCCGCATCCCAAACCCAATCGAATCCCTCGGACTCATGCGCGATACGTCGACAGACCAATTATCTCAAAAATACGCGAGCCACACCAAAGGATCGAGAAATATAATTTTTATGCACTCACAACGACGTTGAACCCTGGCCCACCAGTGCAATATGAAACTTGGAGGTTATGTTCTCCCATCTGTGATTCATCAGAAAATCTAAAATTTGAGAGGGATCAAGGAATTTAGAAAATATTTTATGGTCCGAGAAAAATATTTGAAAGTGTTTTTCATCTTTCAGGGAGGGGGAAGGACACTTGAACCCATAGAAACTTTATGAAACTTGGAGATTATGTTCTCCCATATTTGATTCATTAGAAAATTCAAAATTTGGGAGGGATCCAGGAATTTAGAAAACATTTTATGGTTCGAGAAAAGTACTCCAATTCGTTTTTCATCTTTGAGGGACGAGGAAAGTATCCTTGAACCCATAGAAACTTTATGAAACTTGGAGGTTATGTTCTCCCATGTTTGATTCATCAGAAAATCCGAAGTTTTCACGTTCCGAAATCGGAATGTTGTTGAACCCATAGTTGGTATTCTTTTTTTTTTAATTGGTTTTTAATTTATTTATCATCTATGGAAAGGTCATTGAATATTGTAACAATGATTACTTCAGCTTTTTAATTATATATTACTAATTGGGGGGCCAATAAACATTAAAGCAATGATTATGGGATTATTTCCCAGCCCGGGGAAGGTCGCTACCGCAATTGAACAATCTTCGGAGTTCTCTAGGACCGGCGCTGGACCCAGACGACATCCCAGAGATATTGATTTATTTGATAATAAATTTTTTTATTATTTCTTATTGATGGGGGGCCATCAACATTGTATAAATGTTTGTCGGACTATTTCCCAGCCCGGGGAAGGTCTCTGACTCAATTAGACCTTGTTCGGAGCCCTCTGCGACCGGCTCTCGACCCAGAGGAAATCCCAGAGGTATTTATTTATTCGATAATGAAATTCCTAATTCTTGATTATTGATGCGGGGGCCATTTAACATTGTATAAATGATTGTAGTATTATATCCATACCCCGAGCCGCTCCCAGAAAACTCCGAAGATTGTTTAATTGAGTCAGAAAACCTCTCTCGGGTTATGGATATCATCCCACAATTATTCATACAATGTTGAATGACCCCCCACCAATAATAAACAATTGAAAATTTCATTATCCAAAGAATAAATACCTCTGGGATTTCCTCTGCGTCGAAAGCCCGTCTCAGAGAACTCTCCAGGCGCGAAATAACAACTGGTTCAAGCTTAGACAAGATCGGCTCAGTCTCGGCTAGTCTCGGCCCAAAACTGGCATTCAAGCCTGGTCCAAGACTGGCTAATCATCGAAATGATAATGCCGGGCCATTCTTGACTACCAAGACTGGGCCGAGCTTAGATGCTAGTCAAGTCCCGTAGCTGGCCAAGTCAGAGCCGATTTTGGACCAAGCTTGAACCGTTCAATATTTCCCAGCTAGGATATGGACACACCCCATTCTTAACGCTACGCCGATCACCGATAAATGAACCATGATTGATTTCAATGCCATGAAAAACGATTTAAAAAAATTGTTTTGTCATTATTGTAGTCGATTATCCTCTAACTATACACCCCTAACGCATTCTTCACTCAAGAATCCTAATTAGCTAACTTAAAATATTCCAATTTCCCCGACTTGGTCTCGAACGCACGAACCTTACATTACTAAACCTTCGCCCTAACCACTAGCCTAACGCATAATTCTTACGATTGCTAACTCAAATAGCTCATATGAGTTTCATTTCGAATTTATTCTTTGATGATTTAATTTGTAATTATTGTATTATTTAATTTTCATCTTATTCATCATTATTGATTTATTCCTTCAAGGATGATTGGAAGAATAATACTCCCCACCCTGGATATTTTCGAAAACCCAGACTCCCTCTCCCACCTCTTTTGAACACCCACTCCAATATAGAAATTTGTCATTATCATTCAAGTTAACTTCAATCTTTTTTATAATAATCATTCATCCCCCCTCCCACCTCCATCCCCCCACTCTCTTGAACAGCCACTCGTCAAGGGTTGATTGCACTCCCTACTTCTCTGAAGCCTTGATTCCAAGCTTCAGCCAGTCCTGTGGCCGAGCATGAAATCCGACGCTTGGCTATTCATAATTGTCTCAAGCTCGGCTGAAGAACGGTCGCCAATAAACATTTGTCATTGCTGGCTCCTAATTGGCAACCGAGCTTGGGCTGAATCTGTCTAGCCCTGCCCTGTCCAAGCATCGGGGAGCCAGTCTCCATCCATTATTGACCCGACCCTGGTAGCCAAGACTCAATTCCCACCATTGGTTGGAGACTGGCTTTACCACTGGCTGACCTGTGACCCAAGCATGTTTCACCAATGCTTGGTAAGTTGAGGGTGAACCAGTTGTTGAAGCTTGGCAAGTCTGGCCCGAGTCGGAAGATTGTTTAATTGGAGTTGTAGTGAATTTGGAGTTGTAGTGATAATTAAATTTGAATTTAAATATATTTTGAAACACTATTCGGTTTACAAAAACATAAGTGTAATTTTACAAAAATTTATGTAGTTAAAATTCCTACCCCTGGAATGATCTGAAGAATCTAAAATTTGGGTTTACAAATTCTATTACTTAAAATTCGGTCTGTTCTTTATGAGGTTGTCGTGGTATCTATAGATCCCAGGGTGAATGCGTAATTTCCTCACCAGCAATTAGTCGTGATAAAGGCTATTATGGATACTTTTACGGAGATACTTTCTTCTACTCGTTGAAGTATTTTAACAAATTTGGACAATTGAATTTTAAGAGTTTAAGAGTTTGTTTGAGACTGTCCACAATGTGTCACAATGAACGAATTCCTTATTTGTAAGAACAGTCACCACTCTCGATTAAAGAAATTTTATTCCCGAATAATTTCAATAGTTCGTAACGTACTATTAATTCAGTACTATCCCGCGTATTTTCGACACGGCGAAATTTTATCGAAGGAAGGATTGAAAAACCGGACCGATTAAGTGAACTAATTCCACCAGAATTGTTACCGTTCCGTCGCTGCTTCAAGACTGGCTAATTTAGATTTTTCTGACATTTTTATATAAATTTTGGGGTCACTTGTCACATTGGCTCCAACGAGCCCATTTGTAATTGGTGGAACATGTCGTATGACTTTTTCCACTCTTTTGATTCTTATTGGGGAAGTAGTTCATTCAATTTTTGGGGTTTTGATTCATCGGTTTTCATCGGTTTTCATTCCTTCGCGTGCGAATCTTGATATTGTGTAATGGGAGCATGCTGAGTGGGATAGTTCATTACTTTTGGACTCGATTCCAATGTCTTTGGAGTTTTTGATCGAGTTCAAATGACGAAATGTCCTCCAAATAAAATTAAAATTAATTAAAACAATTTCAAAATTGTTTTACTCATTTTATATTTGCATAAAAATTTCAGACATTACAAACAAATAATTGAAAAGTAAAAGTAATCATAGTTACAATGTTCAATAACCTCTCCACGTATAATAAATAAATTAAAATCCAATTTAAGAAGGAAGAATAACATATTCTGGGTTCAACCTCATTCTGATCTCGGAACGTGGAAAGTTCCGACTGTCGGAATCCCTGTCGGAAGGTATCGGATTGATCCACCATCTAGCTGCTGGATCAAAAAATGATTCGAGAATTTTTCCTAACTACCTGAGATGAATGCGACCGTCATTTCCTGTGAAACCCTCTGCAAATATTGGTGTAAGCCTCGAGAAAGAAAAAAATGGAAAAAACAATTAATAATTATTCATAATTGGTAATTAATTTTTTCCAATTATTCTCGAACAATTTTCATGCTCATTTTCAACATTCTTTACATTATTCATTATTTTTGACAGATTCACAACTTCCCATTCTCCTCGAAATTTTTTTTTTCATTTGTATCGTGTACGAAAAAAGCAACAGACCTATGAACAAGCACATTACTTTTGTCATTTTCAAGATACGACTTCATTGGCATAATTTATTATTATTATTACTATCATTTTTTTTCAAGACTAACGTTAGGCGGTGCGGAGTTCTTGCATAAGTTGAGAATATCGAAGAGACTTTGAATATTCATATCATTGATAAGTGATTTTATTCCCTCCCTGCAGAGGAACTTTTCCTTGTTGGGGATTAGGATCATATAATTGCGGGTTCACGAGACTACCCATATCATTTATCCTCGATAGTATATTTCATTGAACATAATGGGGAAAGTAGCGATTACTATCACCAATGATATGGTGGCTTATGCCATTCGGGCTCGCTATGGAGGTAATGATGTGATGGACACTCTTGATACATTACTGAACTCTTCTCACAATGCAAAACATGCTATATGGAAATCCATTTGTCGTGATATTCTGAAAACTAGTCTACCCATTGTCATCGAAAAAACTGTCGAAAATTGTGTTCATAAATGTTTCCCGAAATAGCGCAATAATAAAGGAGCGATCAAGAACATTACAGAGAAGATCAATTCAGCGGAGAAACTTGCAGAGGATTCCAATACATCACCTGAACTTCACTCATCACTACCACTTCCCCCAGCTATTTCAGTAAATCCCGAAGTCTTTGTCGATGAGTCAGAGTCCAATGGAAGAATTAGTTCCCCAATGAATCTCGATGAGAATCAGATTCCAGAGAATTCCTCTCCCCCGTCGAATTATGAAGTATTCCAAGAATCATCCTCCCATGAGGAAAATGGAGTTGATTCTACCGAGAGGAAAACTGATGAGATCCCTACTGCCCCATCGAAACCCTTGGAAGATTCGTCAGATTCGTCAGAAAAGATCAATTCCTCAGAGGAACTTACAGAGGATTCTGATGCATCACTTAAACCCCATTCATCACTACTACCTACCCCAGCTATTTCAGTAAATCCTGAAGTCTTTGTCGATGAGTCAGAGTCCAATGGACGAATTAGTTCCCCAATGAATCTCGATGAGAATGAGGTTCCAGAGAATTCCTCTCCCACGTCGGATCACGAAGTATCCGAAAAACCAGCCTCCCATGAGGAACATGCAGTTGATTCTACCGAGAGGAAAACTAGTGAGATCCCTACTGCCCCATCAGAACATTTTGATTCTTTAGATTCGTCAGATTCCTCCGAATTCCCCATTAGGGTGTCAAAGAATGCTCCATCCATACTTCGTCAAACTAGAAAGAAAATCAAACGTCTCAACAAAACAACAACACTCAATGGCCCTCCCATCATATTGAAAGCAGAATTTTGGGAAAAGTACTGGACCGGAGGGAAGCGTCTGAGACACAATTCGAAGAGACAAATGGACTGATGGTTTCAATATCCAATGCAAAAAGGTTTACCCGTATTGTGTTTTGACATTCGATTGGTAATAATAATGTAGATGGAGGGAAGAATGGAAAATATTTCCAAGCACGAGCAGATTGCAAACCCAGAAAATGTATCAAGTATAAATTTACTTTTAAGTCAAAAATATCTGAGCCATTTATGGCCCTCGAAGTTTCTGTATCAGCTGATGGACAATTGCAGCATGAGAAAGTGGAGGGGCACAGAAAATTCATCTGCGGCGTCTACAGGGATAAACTCGCTGCTGAAATGAAAGGTAGTTCAGCCTATAAGCAAAAATTAGAATCGATGAATCCAGGGAATGTCCACAATTGGCGAAAGGCAACCTCAATCATACACCGAATCTAATGCTCTTACAAAAGATTAACAGTGACGAGAAATCTAAAGATGATCTGAGCCCCAATCTTACGGAATTCATCCTTAAATTGATCCAGCAATATGCAGTGACTTGGAAAGGCCAGTACATTGATAACTACATTCAACAGTTTTCATTGAGAACTTTCTATATTTTGTTCTTCGCAGAGGCGCAGTTAAAGGTATTATTATCAGAACCCATTGGAACAGTGCTCTGCTATTGGGATTCCACTGGCACAATCGTGAAGCAACCTCCAGGAGAAACAAAACCAATTTTCTACTACACCATCATTCTCCCTGGTGAAGATGGAAAAGTTCCTTTCCCTGTTGCGGAATTCATCAGCGCTGCCCAATCAGTTCCACACTTGACAGCATTCCGCCTGGAACTGGACTATAATCTCAGATTGATGTCACAACGTAATCCTTTCATTGACAAGTAGGAATCTGATTTCAGTTTAACCCTATTACAATCTGCATATCTTGTTCTTAACAAACTATCTCTGATTGATTACATCAATACCCTAATCCGAGATGAGAATCAAAATTTCTGGCGTACAGTTTTACACATATGTGGACCTCATATGTTGAAAACAGCTCAAAAGAAACTCATAACTCTTGGTCTGAAGAAGAAGGATCCCTTTATTCCATTGTATCTCGAGGTGTAACTATGTTGCTTCATAGTGACACTTTGGATAAGGCGAAAAATATTTTCACTTTAATGGTTGAGATATTAATGCTGGAAATGACCATAGAGGAGCGTAATGAACATATTTATCTTCTTAACGACTTTGCACCATTGAATTCAGAGAGTGAACAAACTGGAGAGACGTCAGAAGACGGAGAAGTCTTGGATGAAGATCAATTCCTTGGTTACAAGGTAAAAGACTCATTGTATTATGAAGAATTCCTGAATTTATGCAACCAACTATTGCTAGATTTCCCCTGTACTAATGCGGAAACTTCCGAATATTATCAACCGCAGTTTATAATGTATTTATTGAATACTTGTATGCCATATTGCCCCTTATGGTCCGCTGTTGTCATCAAAAGATTCAATATCCTTAGAGATTCAAACAATTCAGTTGAAAATTGGCATAGACTCGTGAAGTGGATGATTTGGACGAACCAGAAGAGGGTTTTTGCAGCACACTTTGTTCAACAACAAGAAAAATTGCTCCCTAATCGTTTTGTAGATCGCGACTACTCTCTTGATACCCAAAGGCAAAAACTGAAAGAGAAAATTCTTCCATAAGAGCGTACTGATGAGACTGCAGAGGAGTATTGGCTAAGGCGTGAACCGAGGAAACGCAAAGGCCAAAATCGTTATTTGACGTATCCCAAACTCATAATACGAAAGACGAATCCATCGGAACAGACTGGGGAAGATTCTGGAACTGATGACGAGTCGAGTACACGTGGCGAGCAAGTCAGTGATGATGATATACAAAATAAGAATCTCACCGGAAATAGCGATAAAGGAACAGAGGTTGAAAAAATGAGAAATGGAAAAGATGAGGGTTTCGAACCTGCGAAAATGGATGATGAAGTTGATGGAAATTCGAAGCAGCACAGCATGGTTGAAGAAGATGATAGGAATTCCAGGTCTGAGAGGAGGAGCGACGAGAGCGATGAGCTTGATCTACAATCACGATTACGTATGCACCATGTCCTCAACGCACGAGAACTTCTTTTCTCGCGAACAGCGACTTATCCAGAAAATTTTGAACGAACACATCAAAACATCAGGGGCTTCCCACTAGATTGGTATGATCTGGAAACGCTGAAACCGGGGACGGAATTGAGTGATAACATCCTGAATGCATTCGCTGCAATGTTAGTAGATACAGCTCGGGAGACTAGACGGGCGAACGTCTTGTTTATTAATACATCGATAACCGGAAACCTCATCTTGAATAAATTGCATGAGAGATTCAAGAGAAATCTCGTTCGACGTCGCCTCTCTGGAGTTGAATATTGGATACTTCCGCTCCATCTATTGACTCGCAATCACTGGACTCTGATGATTGTCGATGCAAAGAATCATATGCTCGTGTTGATAGACTCGATGCGTCGAAAACTTCCGTCCTTACATCTCTTCCATGCCAATTTGACGTTGGTCAACATGCTTGATCCAGAAATGGCACAAAGTGACCCACCCTCGAGTAATTACTGTCCATCTGACGTACCCGATCAAAATGATTTGGTCAGTTGTGGCATCCATGCCTGCCTATGGATGTACATAATTTGTACTTCTTTACCGATTGAATGTGATCACGAAGACACACTCTTCGCTCGAGCGGGAATCACAAGAATGTTGATGGAAAACCCAGTGGCTGAAACCGCTGAAAGTATCGAGCGTATTCCAATTCATAAAGAATTGCTGGATACATAATTTGATAGTCGTCAGAAGGTTGCGACATTACCACTGACAATAAATCGAACACTACCGAAAGGATCGTCGACAACATTGCAATATTGCTCCGATTTGTTGCGATAAGTAGTCATCGATACTCTGTGTTTCAGAGACATGGGAGTTGAATCAAACCAGAGAGGTTATGGTTAATTGAACCCATAAAAAAGGGAGAAGAAGAAAGACGAGAAAAAAACGAAAAAAAACGAAAAAAACGAACAAAAAAAAAATGGGGCTAATTATCCGCTACGTCTACGTTGTTAGTCCTGGGTTACGCAGAATGCGGAGATCTCGAGCTGTGGGGGGATGAATATTTCCGAATACATATAATTCATAACTAGCAAAAAGTACCTCCAAGTTTCATAAAGTTTCTATGGGTTCAAGTATCCTTCCCCCTCCCTGAAAGATGAAAAACACTTTCAAATATTTTTCTCGCACCATAAAATGTTTTCTAAATTCCTTGATCTTTCCCAAATTTTGAATTTTCTGACGTATCATAGATGGGAGAACATAACCTCCAAGTTTCATAAAGTTTCCATGGATTCAAGTATACTTCCTTCCCTCAATTACTGTATTACTGTATTATATAAGCAATGACAGTTAAAAATGACAAAAAAAAAATTATAACAATGGCAGTTAAAAAAATTGTGGAAAAAGGTATGCTGTTAAAAAAAATGAAAAAAAAAACAAAATAAAAAGTATTAATTTTCATTAATAATAATTAATGTTATTAACAATTTCCCACATCATCATCTGCGTCTATTGCCCTCTCCTCCTCCGCCACCCTAGACGCCGAACAAATGCGATAAAAATCGAATTATATGTATAAACAATAATAACATTAATAATTATTATTATCGCAATAATAATTGTCCATTGATTCATCATGTTTATAGGAAAAATAATAAAAATTTAAATGATGTTTTCACAACCGGGGCCTCATCAAAGTTTCGGCCCTGACATCAAAATCATCGGCCGCCACCTACGGCCGCCAGTTTCAGGGTGATCTAGATTCTACCCGTGTATCCAGTCAAGCCGAGGCTAAGCGGTCGATCCGAGCGCGTGAGCAGAGTTTCAGCCTTGAATTTCTCACTTGAATTTCCGCACGGGTAGGCGAAGACTGTTTGAAAAAAACAAAATGGAAATTTTATTGACAATGGAGTAATAATTTGCAGGATAGCGACATTAAATTCGATTTAAGGGCTACCAGGGACTATTCATTTTTTCTAGACTATTCATTTTTTCAGTAGATTTTTTTTGTAAACTTATATTGAGAATCATCATGTAGACCAGTCAAATTACGAATTCGCAATCACCGATGATAGAAGGATGGAAACCATAGCATATCATCCGGAAAAATGATGTGAAAAACATACTAAGTTTTTTTAATTCTAGCAGACCGGGACATTGTTTAAAAAAAATCAAAATTACAAAATTAAGCGTCTGCACGACCTTTTTTGGCATACGCTGGCGAAACCGTAATAGATAGGAGAACAATCCATGAAACATAATTTGTAAAGCATTGAATTTCCTACAAAAAAGTCAGTGGTGGCATATTCTTAATTTCAACTGCTAAGCCACCAAGCTGATTTTCCGCCAACACCGAAAAATCCATTTTACAAAATGCAAATGATGTATGAAAGGCCAAAAGTAACCACGACTATTTCCGATAATTGGATTCCCTATAGCATAATACCATAATTGCATAGTCATGTATATTAGGCATTGACATGTGGGAAGAGGGAAATTCAGATGAGGGGAATAATCCAACTGAATGCCCCTTGTGCTCCAAAATTGTAGAAAATTTTTCTCACGTTTTCCGGCATATCAATGATTGGGAAATTTTTGCAACAAAATCTCTCGCGTTGCGCAATCGGGATTGCAAAACCNAATGACAAAAAAAAAATTATAACAATGGCAGTTAAAAAAATTGTGGAAAAAGGTATGCTGTTAAAAAAAATGAAAAAAAAAACAAAATAAAAAGTATTAATTTTCATTAATAATAATTAATGTTATTAACAATTTCCCACATCATCATCTGCGTCTATTGCCCTCTCCTCCTCCGCCACCCTAGACGCCGAACAAATGCGATAAAAATCGAATTATATGTATAAACAATAATAACATTAATAATTATTATTATCGCAATAATAATTGTCCATTGATTCATCATGTTTATAGGAAAAATAATAAAAATTTAAATGATGTTTTCACAACCGGGGCCTCATCAAAGTTTCGGCCCTGACATCAAAATCATCGGCCGCCACCTACGGCCGCCAGTTTCAGGGTGATCTAGATTCTACCCGTGTATCCAGTCAAGCCGAGGCTAAGCGGTCGATCCGAGCGCGTGAGCAGAGTTTCAGCCTTGAATTTCTCACTTGAATTTCCGCACGGGTAGGCGAAGACTGTTTGAAAAAAACAAAATGGAAATTTTATTGACAATGGAGTAATAATTTGCAGGATAGCGACATTAAATTCGATTTAAGGGCTACCAGGGACTATTCATTTTTTCTAGACTATTCATTTTTTCAGTAGATTTTTTTTGTAAACTTATATTGAGAATCATCATGTAGACCAGTCAAATTACGAATTCGCAATCACCGATGATAGAAGGATGGAAACCATAGCATATCATCCGGAAAAATGATGTGAAAAACATACTAAGTTTTTTTAATTCTAGCAGACCGGGACATTGTTTAAAAAAAATCAAAATTACAAAATTAAGCGTCTGCACGACCTTTTTTGGCATACGCTGGCGAAACCGTAATAGATAGGAGAACAATCCATGAAACATAATTTGTAAAGCATTGAATTTCCTACAAAAAAGTCAGTGGTGGCATATTCTTAATTTCAACTGCTAAGCCACCAAGCTGATTTTCCGCCAACACCGAAAAATCCATTTTACAAAATGCAAATGATGTATGAAAGGCCAAAAGTAACCACGACTATTTCCGATAATTGGATTCCCTATAGCATAATACCATAATTGCATAGTCATGTATATTAGGCATTGACATGTGGGAAGAGGGAAATTCAGATGAGGGGAATAATCCAACTGAATGCCCCTTGTGCTCCAAAATTGTAGAAAATTTTTCTCACGTTTTCCGGCATATCAATGATTGGGAAATTTTTGCAACAAAATCTCTCGCGTTGCGCAATCGGGATTGCAAAACCTCTCCCTCTCGTTGCTATGCAACAAAAATTATGACCCTTGAAAAACTCACCGACTCCATTTCTTTTGGCTTTGAATTCCGAATACACCCCCCCCCCTCGCCGCCCAAATTTTCGCAAAAATTCTCTATCTCCCTTAGTTTTGGAGATATTTTTGAAAAAACCCCAACGATAACTCACCCTTTCATAAAACACCTCTCTCTAAAAAACCACTCTCTTTAGAAAACCCCCCTCTTAACAAGCCTCTCCCCTCCCGGATATCTCTACCCCCTCCTTGCAAAATTCCTCCTCAAAAATTTAAAAAATTGTCTACATTTTAGAAAATATTATTTTTAAAATAGAGTATAGTTTGGTTTAACATTAATTCCAATTTTGATCATTAGTTTTAAACGAATAATAATAATAATTTATTTCATATGTATACCCTTTCGGGTTTTTACATTTTGTTCCCTTCCCAAACCTCGTACAATTAGGTATGATCTGAACAATTTTGAGCTTACATATTATAATGAAAATAATAACAAAAATAGAATGAGATAATAGTTAGCTTGCAACAAAAATCTTAGCAAATAAGGCAGCCTTTGGCATGCGTTACATAAATGGTTGCTCCGTTCCTGGGCTTTTTGACGCAGTAGATCCAGGGACTTAGACAGACAGGGTGCTCAGTGCATGTTCTCCCGTCTGAAAAAAAAACCGAAGATACGCGGAACCCTCACTCCGCCGTCGACTCGGCTGTCGGGGAGTACTTCTTTGCTCGCCTGCACCGGGAAGACCTAGTTCCCTCCCCCTATTGGGACGCAGTAGAGCCAGGCGCACTGCTGAGGTCCTCTGCTCTACCGTTCACCACCTCTTCTGTGTTCTCCATGCTTCTCACTAGTTTTTCCCAAGCTCTAATAAATTGGCATAGCTCCGTTAACGGATTCCCCCCCAGTAGCTCCACAATTGTTTCGAATCTATCCAGCCCTCTCCAGTCATCCCACAGTTCTTTGAGCATCCCTCCCTTGATAATATTGCATTGCAAGATGTGCTCTAAATCCTCCTGATCAGCCTCGCACAACCTGCACCGGACATCGCTGAATCCCTTGTTCCCCGTCCGCCCTATATTACCACAGCGCATTCGAGCCCATGTCATTTTATCATCCCAGGAAATATTTTTAAGAGTCCAGTAGCCCTTTTTCTCATCAGGCCTTTCCAAATGTTTGAAGGTCGGATTGAAAGTGGATCTACGTATTCTGCTATCAACTGCTGCTTTTCCTTTGGCCTCCCCTTCCTTTAGATAGTCTTCTAGTCTTTCCCCATATTCTTTCACTTCTAATTTCCCCTCCCTCAAGATCTCATGGAATTCCCCCCTCCCATTCCATTCCTCCAGAGCTTCCCCTAGCTCCCTCCCCCCATAAAGACGGGTTCAGGTTCTTCAGCGCTCTCAGTTCCTCGAGCAGACAGGTTTTGACCAGCCTATCTCCTTCGGGCCTACTAATTTTCCCTAGAAACTCTAGTACTCTCCTTCTAGTCTCTAAAATCAGCCCATTCTTTCCGCCCTCCGCCCTCCAGAGATAATCTGGCGTGTTTCTAGAAATTCTCATCCCCATTTTCATGACCCTCCCCTGGACCCTCTCTAACTGTATTCTCGGCTCTAAACCCCATATCTCCGTTCCGTACATCGCTCCGGATTTTCTTAGTGCACTGAGGATGTAAAATCGACTCTTCAGGGAATTCAGTCCTGCTCTAGTTGTAACCCCCCAAGCCGCGTTGACCGCTCTCTTGCCCTTCTCCGCCATCTTGCGCAGGTGCTCCCCGTACGTGTTTTTTGACGAGAACCAATAGCCTAGGACTTTAAAAATAATCACTACTTCTACTTTGTTCCCGTAAATTTTCCAGTCCCCCCCCCCCTCTCCTTCTCCCCTGAACACCATGATTTTGGTCTTATTGACGTTAATCTCTAATTCGTTGTTTTAAACGATTTTTTTCTAAAACGTTCAAAAAAATTGCTAGATTTTAGAAAACTGAAGGTTAGAAACCACGGTTTCTAAAATTTAGAAACTTTTTTGTGAAGCTAACATTTAGCTCCACTTTTTTTCTCTGAGCAAGCTTGCACCTGAAAATTTGGAATAAATTCTAAAAGATTCTGCAATCTAGGAATTTTTTGGACCGAAAAAAAATATTTTTTCCCAATATTTCAGGTGATACACACGGGGGAGGGGGTGACCATAGGCAGCACTGTTGTTGTTATTTGCAGAAGACGAAATCGGGTAGTTAGTGCAAATCAATAATGTTACCCGACTATCATCCGAAGTAACGAAAAATAGTAGCAATCACTATATTTTATTATCGTGATACCTTTTTCCGGCCATAGTTACCATAACCGATGAAACATTGTTGAGGACTGTTTCACTATAGTTAGATTGTCAAGGAATGTAGTCAGGAGAATCATATTTTTCTCTCAGTGTAACACTCGGAATTAATATATATCGAATTAGATTTATTCACAGCAAACGTAACTTGGTTTACACCATGAGAGCTGGAACGAGAGTGACCTCTTGCGACAAGGGTATTAACCCTTGAGTGGTCGCACCTCTCCACCAAACGTATCTGGTTGCGTGATGAGCGCTGTGCCTTTCCGTGTATTTTAACATTTTGAGGAGAAAAAAGTTTTAAAAAATGATGTATTTATGAATAAACGAGTAACTTTGAACTTCCAATTAACAACTAATATCAGTATAAAACGATAAAAGTGAAAACATTATTCAAAAATTGATTTCCATTCGGTGCGAAAATTTGACATTTAGAGGTTAAACACAGAAATTTTCACCGAGTCGAATTTTTAAAGAATTTAAATTTTTGATCGGTGCAAAGATACACAGAACAAAAATTGTTTAAATGTTTGACATACTGGAAAGTAGGAATTCCCATTTTTCAGATTTTTTCTCAACAACGTTTCAGGGTAAAAGATAAAAATCCAGACAGAACGGCGCTCGTGGCATGACGCGACCGATCGAGGGTTAATCATCCGGTTGAGGATGTCAGATATATCAGCTGATACGTGTCGCGGTAAGCTATTCGGTTGCTAAGCCAGGCTCGAACACAATACATTCAAATAATCTAAAATAAATATATAAGTAGCTTCGACACAGTTGAAAAAAATCATTTTTAGATTTTTCAGCCGTCTTCATTTCTCTGTTTTTCTAAATTTCTCAACCAAAATTTGTCATAGTATAACTTTTGATTCAATCATCTGACGGGAATGAAAGAAATTGCAGTGGGCAAGTTCGTTGCCTCACATGCGAAAGGTTCCGAGTTCAAATCCAGGCCGGGTAAAATGGTGCGATCTAACCATTTAAAATCTTGATCATATTCGCAGTATACCCTAACCAGGTCGAAGCGATGTAAAAAGTCGTGGGTAGATCCCGGGCAACATAGTAAATCGACGCCGAAACAGAACATCCACTTGAAGAAGATCCTCCTGTGTATCTGGTGGGACATGGAGGGTGTGTTTTATTACGAACTCCTGGAAACTGGTCAGACGGTGACTGCGGAACGCTACAGCCGACAATTGAACAAACCGAGCGACGAACTTGATCGGAAAAAGCCATTTACTGGGCAAGGAAGCAGGCAAGTCATACTGCTGCATGACAATGCTCGACCTCACGTTGCTCGCACGACTCAGAAGCCCCTCTTGAACTTGGGTTGGGAAGTTCTCCCGCACGCGGCATATTCACCAGACTTGGCCCCATCCAACTATTACTTATTCCGGTTAATGCAGCACACCTTAGTGGATAAACAGTTCAAAACGCTGGACGATGTGCGTGAATTCGTCGATCACTTTATCGCCTCGAAGCTTGCAAGTTTCTTTCACGACGGCATTTGTATGTTACCTGAGAGATGGCGCAAGGTCATAGAAAACGATGGGCAATATTTCCAAGATTAAGTTCGTCGTTCTCTATTTTTACCCTCGAGGGCAAACCAGAGGGAGGGGTATATGCTTTTGACGGTCCATAACACGACTTTTCGATATCTGTGTTTTGACGAAACTACATGAAAAACGATTCGAAAAAATGAATATTTGTATCAGGAATAAAGAGAACATTCCGGGGAACTCAATTACGGAGCCCGATTTTTGATTAAGTACTCCGTTTTCCTACAAAATGCATTGAGAAAAATGATTTGGGAACGGTGAAAATATTAAACCGAAATTCCCTAGCGAGCAAACAAAAAATCCCTTGGTAAAATTGGTTAGTTACTGCTCTTCAGCTGTCAGTGTGTATGCCATAGACATAATAACACCTAGACTAGGGGTCTCCTCTGCTTCGTCGTCCCGTATTCCCTGCTCCCGGTGATTCCTTAAGCTCCATATATTGAGCATATGTTTATTAAAAAAACCCCTGACGAAAAAGTTGTCAATTGACTTATTTAAAAACTGAAAAACTGAAAAAATGAAAATTAAAAACCCCCGACGAAAAAGTTATCCTTGAGTAGTTTAAAAAGAGGAAAAGAAAAACTCAAAATTTTAATTAGACGAATTTTAGAGAAACTGAAATTTTTTCAATTAAATAAATTTGCTGAAAAATCTGTAAAAATTGGGTTATACACCCAATACTATGGCAAATTTTAGTTGAAAAATTTAAAAAAAGAGAAAAATGAAGATGGCTGAAAAATCTAAAAATGATTGGAAAACAATGCCTCTCGTGGAGACATTCTGTGAAAGGTCAAGATACATTCTGATTTTTCTCTGAATTTTTATTCAACATTTTCATACATCATTTGCATTTTGTAACTAAAATGGACTTTTCGGTGTTGGCGGAAAATCAGCTTTTCCGTGATTCACTTTAGAGTGCGCTTGGCAGCTTAACGGTTGAAATTAGGAATATGCCGCCATTGACGTTTCTATAGGAAATTTAATGCTCTAAAAATGATGTCGTATAGGTTTTTATCCTATGTATTACAGTTTCGCCAGCGTAAGGCAAAAAAAGGCGCGCGGATGCATAATTCTGCAGTTTTTAATTTTTTTAAACAATTTCCCGGTCCGTTAGAATTCCAAAAACTTAGTATGTGTTTCATATCATTTTTTCGCATGGTATGCTATGGTTTTTATCCTTTTTCTATCGTCCTTGATTTCAGTCAAAATAAAGTCCTTATTTAAGTAGCCTACTGGTTCCTCTCCTACCTACTGAAAAATCCAATTCAACAATATTCTGTATGATGATAAGATAGGAAAGAGTTGGGCAAAATGGGACGCTTCGGGATTTTCTCTAGTTGTCAATATCTTTACTTATAAATGAAGCTATTGACAATTGGAAAAGATCTCAACACGTCCCATTTTGCCCGACCCTCCTCTATGAAACGCTATGTAAACTCCCATACTCAGTGCAAAACATGAATATCCAGTATCCAATCAACCCGAACTCTCGATCAAGTGAAAATCCAACAATATATTTACCAATTTTTTTTTAATTTCTACGATTTCTTATGCAATAATGGAATTGAAATTTACAATTTTTATAGATTTCATCATCATGAAATTGTAAAATTTAATTATGAAATGCTTTGTAGTTTTAGTAAAACTGTCAATTTATAGAAGTTTCAAAAAAGTGTACCGAAAATCTCAGCCCACGATCTTTAACTATTCAATTTTTTGTAGAAATGTTTCTTCTGTTTTCGCTGAAGTACTTCTGTTGCTTCTGTTTTTACTGAAGTACTTCTGTACTTACATAATTGTTGCAGCATGCCGTGAAATTACTGAGAGGTTGCTTAGTCTATAAAAAGTTTAACGTTAACATTGAGCGTTGCATGTTGGATACCATGCAAATTGTTGATAAATTCCACCATAAAACTGAAAATTGGAAGACTCGGCTCACATTTCAAGGATTTTCTATAGAAAATTACACCAAAAAAAATCGGTATGAATCAAGTTGAAATGCACGGAAAAAATGGAAAGGGCGAGAGACCTGATATTGCAGGATTTTCGCCTGAGAATTACGTGTGTGAAACGTTTCGACAGGAAAATCCCGTCGGTTTTCATGCAGAACACCAAAGAATACTCGTATACCTTTCTCTAGTGCTCATTATTTGAGAAACCAATAGAAATCAGAAAATACGGGCAAAATCATAAAAATGTTGTGAAAATTACCGCATTACCAAAGACATCATCCTCTTCATCGCAGGAAATTTACAAAAAATCACACGACTTTAAACTGGATTATAAGAACTCGTATTGATATTTTTCATAACCGTATTTCTCGCCTCAGTGCAGATGCAATGTCAGATTTTCCTCGCGCGTCGTTATCATCGGCATGCATGTTGGAGAAATGCAAACCGGTACATCAATCTGATTCACCTCGATTCTTCGTCTTGATTCAAGTCGATTCTTCGGTTTATATGACTATTCACTGAGAGAAAAATATAATTCTTCTGACTATATTCCATCACCATCGAATTATAGTCAAAAAGTCCTCAACAATTTCTCATGGGTTTCTCACGGTAACTATGGCCGGAGAAGTAATTACTACAATGGAATGTAGTCATTGCAACTATTTTATAGTTCTCCTCACGATAGATTTGTCATGGTTACTTTTGAACTTTGGTTAGTTTAACTGCATTTTGATTTGCAAAAATTACGCTTGTGAAGTTACTATAATGTAATATATTATGTGCCGCATACAACAAAAAATCGTATCGTTCACCAAAATGCCTCAACTATTTTCTTATTGTAAATCGAACTTCAGATTTTTCTCTCAGTGTTTATATGGCATATTTGACCTATTATTAACCAGTCATTCAGCGTATAATTTTTGACTTCTCTGAAAATTTTACCACTGTTTAGATCACTGGTCAATAATTGATGGAATATATCTAGTTTTATTAATGGGTCGAGGGATTTATATGGGGGGGAGGGGAGATGTGTAGTGATTGTGGTTGTTAGGAGAGACAACAATCCCTAATATAAATGAAGTGGTTAAACTCCAGAAAATATTATTTGTATAGATTATGCCCATCCATTATACCTCTACTCCAGACCTGGTACCAAATAAATAATAGGCGTAGCGGAAAGAACCACCCAAAATCCGCCACCCCGATAACACTCTTCATAATCCCTCCAATACCCTACTTTACAAACGCACTAAAATAGAATCCATCACCGACAGGTTGCACAAACTGACGAGTTTTGCTCTTAGCAAACTGGACCATATCCGAAACCTCTGCTACAAACGCAATCCTAGGATAAGATCTCGTTACAAATACCCTGCACACGTTATTTGAAAGTTTCGAAACCATCGGAAGGGAGAATATGGGCTCTGACTCCTCGGAAGACCTTCTGCACCTCCAACAATAAATAGTGAAATTCTGTAACTCCTCACTCTTCATATCATCGCTTTATACTGTACCATCTCATGATGCACTCAATCTTGTGAAAACTGTCTTCAATTTCCCGATGCTCATCTAGCAAAATAACCACACACAGACTCTTTCTTTTTGTATCAACTATTAGGTACATAAAATGTAAATACTTGGCTGAAGGCCCCCGGGCAATAGGCAGTTGCAAGTCTCTTGAAACTTGCAACAAATTCCGTTAAAAATAAATATATTATTTATAAGTTTTATTATGCACACGCCACATGTACCAATATTTACAAGAGAGATGGCGTTGCGAAGCATATACAGAGTATATATAATACCGTGTATTAACCTGTCGACAGTACAGGGTAGATTGGTCATGATATATGGAATTACGAACGCCGTGCCAAAAAGGAAAAGAAAAATACCTTATTTGAATGTATTTAGCAGAAATTGAAATGTTTGAACCAATTTTCGGAATTGAATGACAAATCTTGTTTCATATTGAGCACTACTGGTTTAATAAAAGATATAAGGAAAAATTAGAGAAAATTTCACAGTATATGACACTGATGGAACTTTTTAAGTATCTAGTTCCATTGGCTCTACACGTCCTCGAGTAATTTTACAATGGTTTGAACTACTGATTCCTTGAAAATAAAATTGAAGAATCTCACGCTATGTAATTTGAGATGTCCATTTCTCCAGAAATTCTGGTTCTCCGGAATTTCATGGAAGGTTTTACAGTGTTCAAGAAAGATTCAAAACAGAATCCTCTGGAAAATTCGCGAATCGTCTGGAAAACTTTTCTATTTTTCGATCCAGAATATTCCAGAAGAGTCTGGAGTTTCCTATAAATCTTTAGGAATTCTGCAATTCATCCAGAAGCAAATGCTTCTGAAAATCATGGAAAATTTCAAAGTATATGACACTGATGGAACTTTTTAAGTATCTAGTTCCATTGGCTCTACACGTCCTCGAGTAATTTTACAATGGTTTGAACTACTGATTCCTTGAAAATAAAATTGAAGAATCTCACGCTATGTAATTTGAGATGTCCATTTCTCCAGAAATTCTGGTTCTCCGGAATTTCATGGAAGGTTTTAGAGTGTTCAAAAAAGATTCAAAACAGAATCCTCTGGAAAATTCGCGAATCGTCTGGAAAACTTTTCTATTTTTCGATCCAGAATATTCCAGAAGAGTCTGGAGTTTCCTATAAATCTTTAGGAATTCTGCAATTCATCCAGAAGCAAATGCTTCTGAAAATCATGGAAAATTTCAAAGTATATGACACTGATGGAACTTTTTAAGTATCTAGTTCCATTGGCTCTACACGTCCTCGAGTAATTTTACAATGGTTTGAACTACTGATTCCTTGAAAATAAAATTGAAGAATCTCACGCTATGTAATTTGAGATGTCCATTTCTCCAGAAATTCTGGTTCTCCGGAATTTCATGGAAGGTTTTAGAGTGTTCAAAAAAGATTCAAAACAGAATCCTCTGGAAAATTCGCGAATCGTCTGGAAAACTTTTCTATTTTTCGATCCAGAATATTCCAGAAGAGTCTGGAGTTTCCTATAAATCTTTAGGAATTCTGCAATTCATCCAGAAGCAAATGCTTCTGAAAATCATGGAAAATTTCAAAGTATATGACACTGATGGAACTTTTTAAGTATCTAGTATCTAGTTCCATTAGCTCTACACGTCCTCGAGTAATTTTACAATGGTTTGAACTACTGATTCCTTGAAAATAAAATTGAAGAATCTCACTCTATGTAATTCGAGATGTCCATTTCTCCAGAAATTCTGGTTCTCCGGAATTTCATGGAAGGTTTTAGAGTGTTCAAAAAAGATTCAAAACAGAATTCTCTGGAAAATTCGCGAATCGTCTGGAAAACTTTTCTATTTTTCGATCCAGAATATTCCAGAAGAGTCTGGAGTTTTCTATAAATCTTTAGGAATTCTGCAATTCATCCAGAAGCAAATGCTTCTGAAAATCATGGAAAATTTCAAAGTATATGACACTGATGGAACTTTTTAAGTATCTAGTTCCATTGGCTCTACACGTCCTCGAATAATTTTACAATGGTTTGAACTACTGATTCCTTGAAAATAAAATTGAAGAATCTCACTCTATGTAATTCGAGATGTCCATTTCTCCAGAAATTCTGGTTCTCCGGAATTTCATGGAAGGTTTTAGAGTGTTCAAGAAAGATTCAGAACAGAATCCTCTGGAACATTCGCGAATTGTCTGGAAAACTTTTCTATTTTTCGATCCAGAATATTCCAGAAGAGTCTGGAGTTTTCTATAAATCTTTAGGAATTCTGCAATTCATCCAGAAGCAAATGCTTCTGAAAATCATGGAAAATTTCAAAGTATATGACACTGATGGAACTTTTTAAGTATCTAGTTCCATTGGCTCTACACGTCCTCGAATAATTTTACAATGGTTTGAACTACTGATTCCTTGAAAATAAAATTGAAGAATCTCACTCTATGTAATTCGAGATGTCCATTTCTCCAGAAATTCTGGTTCTCCGGAATTTCATGGAAGGTTTTAGAGTGTTCAAGAAAGATTCAGAACAGAATCCTCTGGAACATTCGCGAATTGTCTGGAAAACTTTTCTATTTTTCGATCCAGAATATTCCAGAAGAGTCTGGAGTTTTCTATAAATCTTTAGGAATTCTGCAATTCATCCAGGAGCAAATGCTTCTGAAAATCATGGAAAATTTCAAAGTATATGACACTGATGGAACTTTTTAAGTATCTAGTTCCATTGATGGAACTTTTTAAGTATCTAGTTCCATTGGCTCTACACGTCCTCGAGTAATTTTACAATGGTTTGAACTACTGATTCCTTGAAAATAAAATTGAAGAATCTCACGCTATGTAATTTGAGATGTCCATTTCTCCAGAAATTCTGGATCTCCGGAATTTCATGGCTCTACACGTCCTCGAGTAATTTTACAATGGTTTGAACTACTGATTCCTTGAAAATAAAATTGAAGAATCTCACTCTATGTAATTTGAGATGTCCATTTCTCCAGAAATTCTGGTTAACCAGAATTTCATGGAAGGTTTTAGAGTGTTCAAGAAAAATTAAGACCACAATCCTCTGAAAAATTCGCGAATCGTCTGGAAAACTCTTCTATTTTTCGATCCAAAATATTCCAGAAAAGTCTGGAGTTTTCTATAAATTTTTAGAAATTCTGCAATTTATCCCGAAGCAAATGCTTCAGAAAATCATGGAAAATTCTAAAAAATTATTAAAAAACTCCAGATTGATACAGCACTTTTCTTCGAGGGAATTTTTATATTAATTTTGCGGAATTTTTCTGTGAAATTATGTAAAAATAACCACACCGATCGAAAATTTTTACGCATGTTCTAGGTAATTTATCCCGTGTGTCCCGTAAATTTCATTGAAATATATTTCGCTTTGATTCTCCATATGTTCTTCACGAAAATTAATTAAAGTTCTAGAAAATTGTAGAAAAATTCCAGAGTTGTGCAGAATATTCTGATGAATTAGGCAATCGTTTGGAAAGCGCCTCCTTTTTTCGAAGCTTTAATTACTCTTTCTAACATATCCCAAATAGTTATTTGTGTCACAAGGCCCGCAAGTGCCTTGCTAACTCACACGAATCGCAAACCGACACTACAGCCCGAGTGGCACATACTATTTTTTGTCATGAATGCCCGGGGGTGCGGGGGGGTTGGGGGGGACGAAGCCCCCCCCCACTGAAGAAAGACCAAATAAACAAAATTGAAAAGAGGGAAATGATAAATTATAAATTCTAAATTAACGGACCGATCTAGGATGAAAAAATGAAGTAGAATGTGTCACAAGGTAAAATTCAACTATTTGTGCTGACGTACTTGCTGCGTCGTCACTGGTATTATTCACTTCACTAAAAATGTCTTGTGACTCTTCTTCGTCACTGTCGGGTATAATGAAATTCATTTCGCTCTTTTGTTTAACGGAATTTGTTACGATTTTCCTCGTGAATTTTAGCTTTTGGTGGCAAACTATAGTTCAGCCGCAAGAGCTATAGTGTAAGAGGGACTCACTTCATGTCTTACTTAACAGGCCATGGCCCGTAAATCGTGAAATCGGGGCTAGTTTTTACTTACCGGCCCATGGCCTGGTAAATCCCACTTACGGGTTCTAAAACACGCCACGAAAACGCCACTTAACGGGCATGAATGACGAAAAAAACATTTCGAAATTCCCTAAAAAATTATAAAAATTGATAACAACTTCTAAATTGATTTGAGAGCTTAATGTCTACGAGACCCTCTCATCATTGATATACACTCTAGGTGCTTCAACAATAATTCAGAATATTCTAGAATTTTTCAACATTTATGGTCTAGATGTCGATTTCGACATGAAAAAGATTGAACCTCTGTAAGGTAGATTACTAAACTCACTAGGTGCTTCATTCATAGATTCAATGAAACGCTTATTTTGAGTAAAACAAGCAGCGCGGCAGAAACCATTTAAATGATTACATATGACTGTTATTCTCCATATATTTATTTCCCATTTCTACCAATTTTATGAGTAGTAGCCTTCCCAATGGATCCTAATTCATATTTTCAAATATTCTCCTCTCTATGCACACACGTATGTACAAAGAGTATATATATCGGCAGTTTAGTAACAGAGTCACGTAACTACCAAAATTTCTGAAAATTTGTGGGAAGAAAACGTATTTCCTTTTTTAATCCAGATTTCCATGTATCAGGATATTTTTAATAAACAAAGAAACGTATCTCCAAGAAATGGGAGTCAGAGAAACGTATATGTAATCAGCATCGAATAAAAGAACAACGTATCTACCGGACATCCGAAGATACGTATGTTTGTTATTGAAACTTTTTTCCACTAATAGCCCTTTTCTATATTTCATCGGAGATACATTGTTTTATTACTTTTTGATAATAGAAAAAAGTATCTCCAAAAAAAAAATCGCGATCAAAGTTTGAGACTCTTCGCATCGTTTCTCTTTTTTCGATATCGCTTTTGTCAGAGAGAAAAATAAATGGTTGCAGGAAAAAATTCTCTAGATTAAAAAAAAGCAAACTTTGTAACTTGCACTTTGATTGAAACTAGAAAAATTTTCTTCATTTCTGGAAAGAAAAAAATTGAATGAAAGCATCGAAATTCGATAAATTCAAAGGGCGGGTTTTATTAAATCGATATTAAATTCGAACAATGAAATAGGTTGGGATAGAATGGACTTTTGAGGGAATTTGAGAGTTGAATAGAGAGGTCAGGAGAGTAACACGCCTAGAAGTAACAAGAAGGAGTTCCCAAAGTCAGAGACAGAGGAATCGAAGGTACAAGTTACGGATCACAGAAAAACGGAATAGGGAGGAGTCTCATGAGTTTCATGCTTCTTATTTCAGTAAACACGGCTCGAGAAAAAATATTTGGGTGATGAGTCTCGAGTAAATACACAAGAATAATTATCTTCATTCGAAAATATCGGCAGCTTAGTAACAGAGTCGCATAACCACCTAAATTTCTCAATTTCTGACAATTTGTGTGAAAAAGACGTACTTTCATACCATCTGGAGATACGGTTGTATGTTCCATATCATACCCCCTAGCTGCCTGGTGTGTGGTGTCTCGAAGTTTTTTGGTATATGGGAAGTAATGTTGTGTCTGGTGGCTGGTGTCTGGTGTTTCGAAGCCTTTGGTGTATGGGAAGCAATGTTCTGTGTGGTGGCTGGTGTCTGGTGTCTCCAAGCATTTTTATGTATGGGAAGCAATGGTGAATCTGGTGGATGGTGTCTCGAAGTATTTTGGTGTATGGGAAGCAATGTTGTGTCTGGTGCCTGGTGTCTGATGGACGGTTGATGGTATTTAGTGCCTGGTGCCTGGTGGATGGTGTCTCGAAACATTTTGCTGTATGAGAATCAGTGTTGTGTCTGGCGGCTGGTGTTTGGTGGTTGGTGGCTGGTGTCCAATAGATGGTGGATGATTGATGGCGGACAGTGCCTGGTGGCTGGTGTCTGGTGGATGGAGCCTCGAAGCATTTTCCTATATGGGAAGCAATATTGTGTCTGGTGTCTGGTGCCTGGTGTCTTGACGCATTTTGGGGTATGGGAAGCCATGTTATGTTTGGTGGCTGGTGTCTGATGTGTGGTGCTTGGTTGTGATATCTGGTGGATAGCGGCCATCCACCAGGGCACCTTCCACCAGACATCACACACCAGATACAACATTACTTCCCATCCACTAAAATGCTTCGAGACTCCATCCACCAGATACCAGTTACTAGGCACCAAAAACCATCCACCAGGCACTCGTCACCATACAGCAGACACAACATTTCTTGCCTAACACCAAAACGCTTCGAGATACCAGCCACCAGACACCAGACACCAGCGACAACATTGCTTCCCTCACACCAAATTGCATCGAGACACCATCCACCAAACAGCAGACATCAGCCACCAGACACGGAACACTACATTGTTTTGCATACACAAAAATGTTTCGAGACACCAACCACCAGACATCATCCGCTATCCATCATCCACTATTCACCAGACACCAGCCACTCGACACCAGGCACCAGCCACCAGACACTACGTCCTTTGCATCCACCAAAATGCTCCGAGACACCAGCCACCAGATACCAGATGCAATATTGCTTCCCAGACACCAAAATGCTTCGAGACACCAGCCACCAGATATCATTCACCATCCACTAGGCACCATTCACCATCCGCCAGCCACCAGACACCATCCACCAGGCAACATTCACCATACACCAGGCACCAGACAGCATTGTTTCCCATACGTCAAAAAGATTCAAGACACCAGACACCAGCCACCAACATTACTTCCCATATACCAAGAGCTTCGAGACACCAGACACCAGACACCAGACACCAGACACAACATTACTTCCCATGTACCAAAAAGCTTCGAGACACCAGACCCCAAAGACTAGACACCAGGCACCCAGATGGTACGAATATACACACCCTTTATTTTTAGTTATCGATGGGTTTCAATTCAGGCCTAGTCGAGGCCTTGAGAATGGTTGACCTGTAATAAAGTTCGTAACAAGTTGCCGTCGTATATTGTTACTTTTCTGTAAATTTTGAATTTTTTTTTATAAAATCAATGACGCNTCTGAACATTTTGGAAGATTTTTGAAAAAATAACTCATTAATCTTATAAAAATTTCCTTTCCGGATTGCGTATAAAACCTGTGACCGTTTAATATTTAATTAGTATTATTTCCTAAAAGGGGGATTTAGGGCAATTAAATAATGAGGACAAATGAGGGATAAAATTAACTGAATATCTATATTTCTATTAATTTACATGACAGATCGTCGTAAGATGCTTGAAATGCCGTTTACTTGGATCTAGGGTTATGGGTAAGGCCAGGCAACTTTTGTACACGTAAAAAGGGAGTGACTCTAATGCAGGAAAAAGGGGAGAAGCTAGTCGTGTCGAGGGAATGCAACTAGATATAAAAATAATAACTGAAGGGGCAGAAAATAAATAGTGTAGGCTCACCGTTGGGGGGTAATATCGGGGGAAAAGGGAATACTTCTGGGAAAATGTTCAAGGTAACTTGTACTCACGACTACGTGGGTATAGCGTGGGTTTTCGGATATGCACGACTTCCAATCTTTCCAGGCGAATCCAGCTTCCGGGGTTTTGGTCCAAACAAATGGGAAGATGACCCAAACACTTCCAAAATTCCTCTTAACTGTTTTCTGTCTTCAAGGGCTCAAGAATGGGAAACTCAAAAATACACGTGGTTACACAAGGGACTGCTGTGTAGCGAGTGACTTCTTTCTTCTCTTCTACATTTTCTCTTTCGTCGCGATTTCTTCGCATTTCTCCGTATTCCTTCGTTTCCTTCATTCGTCAGATTTCGTACTTGATCGTCACCTGACTTAGATCTCTGCGGGGGGCCAGGGGATATCATACAGGAGCGTAGTCACCTAGGCTGCTGATGATGCGTGTTTTTGAGGAGCGTCTGTGGGTATTCTTCCAGGGGGCACAGGTTTTGGTCAGTCGAGTTCATAGGCCGGTTATGTTGACGTCCTTCGGATGGTCTCGTCTCTGCTTCCAGGGGGAAAGGTAAGGGGGAGGGCGAGGGGAAATATTGGGGAGGTTAGGTGGCCAACGGTGGCGGGAGTTTTAGGGGGTCAGAGTGTGGTGGGGAAAAGAGTGACGTAAACATATTAAAAAATAAATAAATGTGCCTCGTCACAGCTGTCCCGGGGGTAGAGAACACATAGGGTTTCCACAACCCTATGTTGAACGATATCCAAACTTTCATGATACCCGACTGCTCCAGGAAAGGTGAGACTGGAATGAAGGCTCAGACATTATTCATTAACTTAAATGTATTTTCTAATCATGTACAGGGTACATTACCACATCGTTTATCATACCGTTTTGGTTTCATGATAACGCCGGCAAAACTCGCTCTAAATGGACTCAAAATAATCCTCCAAAATAATTATTATAAAAAAAAAACAAAATAACTCAGAAAATCCTATTCCATGGCCTTTTGGGTAACAAAAGGAAAGAAAATTACACTAATCGTCTTCGGAAGAACGAGGGGATATCTTGGGCTAGTGAGGGTGTCAGAGGGGTTAACTCTAGGGGAATAGGGCTATTCTGAGGATAACCATGGGGTCAATGAATGAGAACGTGGGGTATCAGGATCAGGGACAACTAGGGTGAAGGGACATGGGGGTTGTGGGGATTCACCTAACTTCGTCGCTGGGGGGGATGATTCGATTTTTGGGGGCTCCTTATCAGTCTCGTGGGGGAAAGATGTAACTACTTCAAAACCTAAACTAACGACAATTTTATCCACGAGTGATTTTAACTAATAATCATTATGGATCTCTGGGCAACTTTGTGCAGTCATGCTTTCATCGCACCAACTGATTATACAATCTCTCATATTCTGGGGTATTTCGGCCCACATTGGGTCATGCGAAATATTTTTAACCTAATTCTAACCTAATTCCAGGATTCTTAGAATGCGTCAGGGCCCTCCCAACTTTCTCTGAATATTTTAAAGACATTGGGTTCTATTTTGGGTTCTCCGGGCATTTCAGGGCCTTATGGGAATCTTGAGGGCACATCATGACTCTTGTGGGGCTCTTGTGACTAGGGGGATTTTGAACTCTGGGATATCAGGGTGAATATTTACAACTATGGGGTTTTTCCGGGTTATTTCTGGGGATTTTGGGGAATTCTAAGGGTCGGTCTAGGTATTTGGGATCGTGTTCTGGGTTCTTTAAGGGTATTTCGGGGCCTCGTGGGGAGCTTAGGGGCTTTCCTGGGGGATTCCGGGCCACTTTGGGACCTTACGGAATATACTAACTTAATTCTGGGAACTATTCTTAATCGGGGCCTTCCTTGAAGATTTCAGGCCACTCTTGGGCCATACAAGGTATACTCAAATAACTCGGGGCTTCCTTTGGGTATTTCGGGCCACTCTCGGGCCATACGAAATAATAAAAAACATTTTTGCGTATTATTCTGGGTCTTCCGGGGATAGGGGCACTTACTGACCTATAACTAATCAATTCCCTTGATTTCTATTTCAGGGGGGTATCGGGGTGACTAATTAACCTATTATACATCCCAATTCTTCTAACCTAACCCATTAACTAACATAAATGATTGACTGGGAGAACTCATCAATAATTACTTAACGAATGGGTGGGGGGCGTGGTCGGGGAGTCAGGCTGAATCTGGGAAGATTCCATTCCTGGGAGGAATGTTTCCATTGTGGGGGTGGTGCGATACTTAAGGACATGGGCGCGGGAATTTCAATTTCATTGGGATGAGGAGTTGTTGGGGGGATGAATGCTGAGGTTTCTTGGGTCGCTGGGGTTGGAAAAGTGAGGATTCTAGGGAATGAGCTGGGGTTCTCTGGTGGGAGGGGTCTGGGGCATTGTTGGGTCTGTCTGAGGGCTGTTCTAGGGACGAAGAGTCAGGGGGTTCGGGGTCTGATGGGGGCAAGGGTGTACTAATGGTCCCGGGGGTGAACGAGTCGTATGGGGGGGACTTTCTGAGGCTCTCTTCTCCGGGGTCATTCAAGATACTACCTTTCCCAACATCAACCAATCGTAAAAGAATGATGGCCAATGTTCTCAAATTATTCACTGGGTCCTTCAGTTGGATCCCAGGAAAGCAACCCTCATCTTGCTTAAATCTGCAATGGCATATTGCAGCATTCACTTTGAAATCTTGACCTGGAGGGTCTGAAGACGTACTATTCCTAACTTTGGTAGATCTGCTGAGGGTCATATGGGGGTCTGAGTTGCCCACTGAAATATCAGGGGGTCGGTTCTCACAATGAGTCGAGGGTGGTCTATCAACTGCAGGGGAACGAGGGATTCTCGGACTCACTGGTGGAGGGATTGGATTCAGATTGAATAGATGGGGAATTTTCATACTCATAATCATAGGAATGCGAGCTAGGCTGGAGGGATGGGGAATTTTCAGGGATATGAGTGGGAGGATTCGATCCAGGATGGATAACTGAGGAATTCTCAGAGACATGAGTGGGGGGATCTGATTCATCTGGGGAGGGATTTCGGGATCTTCAATTACGTTTCCTTTGAGATCATTGACAATCATGGTCTCTCTACTTTCTTTCTTTCTGTGACTCGAAAAATCTGTGGGCTTACTTTCTCTGGAAGGAAGGTCGTGCGATCGATTGGGTGCAAGAGCCTCGGGGTTCGGTGGTAATTCTGGGGGAGTTCTGGGGCTTTCTCCTGTGGGGTTCTGGGGGGTTTGTTCAGAGGGACACTTGGGTTTAGTACTGACTGCTAGGGGGATAAGCTGGGGCTGGTTATAGGCGATGGGATGAGCTTCGAGGGAGGGGTCAATAGGGGAAACATTCTCATTTCTATTGGGAGAATTTCCTCTTTCTTTTTTATCACTGGACTGTGTGAGTGAAATCAACACTGATGAATCATCCGACTGAGAGGAATCTTCACTATCGACTCCAAAGAAAAATTCTAAATCCCGTTGACTGATGGGATTTTCATTTTCACCTTCGATACTAAAAAAGAACTCAATGTCGCGTGAGGAAATTTTTGTCTCTAACTCCCAACCCATTTTAACTCGAAATTTTAACGTAATTCACACTTTCTGGAAGTTGGAGGGAAACAACTACCCGCGGGTTATCCCATTATTTCTCACGGCTAATCTTAACAAGACACGAGAGTCCCCCTTTTCAGGTTCGAAAAGTCGGAGAAAGCAGGAAAATTGAACTGAAATGAGTAGCTATTCTTCCCGTTACATTGATAAAAAGAAACACTAAAGAAAAAGAAAAATCTTGGAAATTTCTACACTAAGAATTTCTAGTTTGATTCGAAAAGGAAAATGTTGGTTTAATTTAGGGATTCTACTTTAATTTCAAGGAGGGGTGAGGGGAGTTTCAAGGTGGGGTGGGGGGGAATGGAGGGATACGAGGGGATTTATGCAATTTATGAAAAACGCGGGAGACCAGAAATAAAAGGCGAGGGAATGACGAAGTCAATACTCGAGGGGTGGGGGTGGAGAGGGGGGTACAAGGGGAATAAATTCGAGGGCACACAGTAGTCAAAAATAATTTCGAGAAGAAAAATATTCGAGAGAAAAATATTCGAACGAGAATGCACAGTATAAAGTAAAGATGAGTGTATCGGGCGACCGTAACTGCGTTACGCGATCATAACAAACCCGCAACAGTGAGCCACACAAAAGGAACGGAATGCGACTTTAGGGGGGAGGCTAGGGGGGAGAAAAATAATATGCTCAATTTTTAGCACCTGGCCCCACGTTGGGCGCCAATTTGTGACTTTTCAATATTTAATTATTATTATTTCCTAAAAGGGGGATTTAGAGCAATTAAATAATGAGGACAAATGAGGGATAAAATTAACTGAATATCTATATTTCTATGAATTTACATGACAGATCGTCGTAAGACGCTTGAAATGCCTTTTACTTGGATCTAGGGTTATGGGTAAGGCCAGGCAACTTTTGTACACGTAAAAAGGGAGTGACTCTAATGCAGGAAAAAGGGGAGAAGCTAGTCGTGTCGAGGGAATGCAACTAGATATAAAAATAATAACTGAAGGGGCAGAAAATAAATAGTGTAGGCTCACCGTTGGGGGGTAATATCGGGGGAAAAGGGAATACTTCTGGGAAAATGGGCAAGGTAACTTGTACTCACGACTACGTGGATATAGCGTGGGTTTTCGGATATGCACGACTTCCAATCTTTCCAGGCGAATCCAGCCAATAGAAAGCCTTTCTTCCAATTCCAGCTTCCGGGGTTTTGGTCCAAACAAATGGGAAGATGACCCAAACACTTCCAAAATTCCTCTTAACTATTTTCTGTCTTCAAGGGCTCAAGAATGGGAAACTCAAAAATACACGTAGTTACACAAGAGACTGCTGTGTAGCGAGTGACTTCTTTCTTCTCTTCTTCATCTTCTCTTTCGTCGCGATTTCTTCGCATTTCTCCGTATTTCTTCGTTTCCTTCATTCGTCAGATTTCGTACTTGATCGTCACCTGACTTAGATCTCTGCGGGTGGCCAGGGGATATCACACAGGAGCGTAGTCACCTGGGCTGCTGATGATGCGTGTTTTTGACGGGCGTCTGTGGGTATTCTTCCAGGGGGCACAGGTTTTGGTCAGTCGAGTTCATAAGCCGGTTATGTTGACGTCCTTCGGGTGGTCTCGTCTCTGCTTCCAGCGGGAAAGGTAAGGGGGGGGGGCGAGGGGAAATATTTGGGCGGTTAGGTGGCCAACGGTGGCGGGAGTTTTAGGGGGTCAGAGTGTGGTGGGGGAAAGAGTGACGTAAACATAATAAAAAATAAATAAATGTGCCTCGTCACAATGTATAGAATTAAGTATCAATGAAATCTCTATAATATTCATCTGACCTTTAGATTCGCCTGACCCTTCGTACTCTTTTGACCCTTAGGCTCAACTGACTCGTAAATTCGCGTGACCCTGCGCACTCAACTGACCCTTAAATCCGCCTGAGCCTTTGTAGTTTTTTGACCCTTAGACTCAACTGACTCTTAGATTCGCCCGATCCTTCGGACTCAAATAACCCTTAGACTCATTTGACCCTTAAACTCAACTGACACTTGGACGCAATTGACCTTGAAACTGAACTGAAGCTTTTGCGTATCTGACCCTTACTCAACCGACCCTCAAATTCGCATCATCCTTCGGACTCAACTAATCCTTATACCCATCTGACCCTTAAACTCAACTATCACTGAGACGCATCTAACCTTTAAACTCAACTGAGACTTCTACTTTTCTGACCCAAACTCAACTGACCCTTATATTCACCTGATCCTTCGTACGCTTTTGACCCTCAGATTTGTGTGATTCTTCGCACTCGGCTAACCTTTATATCCATCTGGCCCTATGCTGAAGGTTTTACGCTTATTGATAAAAAAAACCCATCTGGCCCTCATGCTCATCTGACCCTTAGATTCATTTGACCCTTAAACTCAACTGACACTTGACCACAACTGACCCTTAAACTCAACTGAGCTTTTTACTTATCTGACCCTTACTGAACTGACCCTTACATTCGCCTGACCCTTCGTACTTTTTTTACCCTTAGGTTCAACTGACCCTTACATTCGCGTGATCCTTCAGACTCAACTAACTTTTACACTTATCGGATCTTTACACTCACTGACTTTTATATGAAGGGTCCAATCCTTAGACGCCTTAGACCTATATACATTCTAATCCCTCTCATCTCCTCCCCCTGCTCCTACCCTCTTAATTTCCTGTATTACTTTATTGCCTACTTTCTTTCTGTTTTTTACTATTTTTCTTCTTATTAGTTGCTTATATAAACCCGAAAAAAATACAACTCGCCACAAGCAGCTGTACAACTTAGAAGGATACCGGGATATCCTGCGATCACTGAGCTTGAGTAGTAGCGAGTAAAACCAGAAAAAGGATGGGTGACCGAAAGGGAACACGGCAGAACTATACAAGCAGGAATATCTCGAGATCCAATGGACCGATCCGTTTTTTTCTTTTTTTCCCATATTTGTTTCACCGAGTTAATAATATTCATATTTTTGCCATTCTTCCACCGATTAATTTATGCAAGATTCAATCAATTAATCGATGTTAGAATGGAACTGGTAGTGTGAAGTGGGTCGGGGGGGAGGAAGGAAGGAAAAAATGTACGGTGGAGGAACGTCGGGGATACGTTTAGTTTCAACCTAATTTCAACGTACAATCTGGAAAAACTGCAAAAAAGAGACGGTATTTACGTCGAAAGTAGGTTGAATCGGTGCATTTGAGCCTGTATACTGGACAACACATTTTCAACGTCCTAAACTGTTAGGCACTGAATATTGAAATTATTTTAATTCTCTGGAGTTGTAAATTCCAGAGGTCTGAACCTACAGACACAATATCAGGCTAACTGCTACACGCCGAATAGGTTCTTTATGCAGCTGATTAAAAAGGGGAATTTTCGAATGATTGGAGTGAGTGAGGATGTGATGGGTATATACTGGGAGACTTGGATAAATCGGATGTATACACCTTCAGTTTTCACAATTTTCCGTTTATTCGAGAATAACGATATATTTTTATACAGTGATTTCTGCTAGATGTGACTAGTCAGAGATTTGAATTTTAACTAACTAATAATATTTGAGTACGAGGCTTATATGCTAAACGGTGGTGGTAATGCCGAGCGAATCAGAGGAAGTTAATAATATTTGCGATTGGTGGAAACGAGGTAGGAGGTGTGGTTTAGTTTGCATCGGGGGAAAACTTGGGGCTTTCCTTGAGTTGAGGGAGAGGTTGGCAGAGGGGAGGGTTATGACCATGTGGGTCCGATGACGTACTTGGAACCCGCTGTGAGAAATGATGAATAGGAGGGGTCGAGTGGTACGAGAGGATTATTGTACATATTTTCAATGACTATTGTGACTGAATTCATAAAACCTAAAATGTGGAGTTTGTTTGAATAAATAGAGTATTGAACGAAAGCATTATCAAAATTGTCTAGACGAAGGGTATTTCCCAGTCGAGTTTCACGAGAATTAGTTCTAGACTTGAGAAAACAGTAATAAAATAATTTGAAGAGCAGCTGCACTGAAGATTAAGGATAATAATTGAATATATTTCTATTGCTAAGTCTAGACGCCGGGGAAATACGTGTCTTTGTATCAATTATTTCCTTCGAAATAACATTTGGGAAATTTAAAAATGAATGGAAAATAATTAATAATACCGAAATTGTAGTTTCGCGTGTATGACATAAACCCACCAGTGGACCTTGAAACTACATTAGGTGACCCGGTAAAATTTCGACTCGGGGATGCGGCTTTGTATTGGATAAGATGAATAATCATTCTGTCAATTAAAACTTGTTTCATATTTCGACGATTTTTTTTTACTGAAGATATGCCTGTTTAACCTCAGTGTGCCGTACTTTTGACTCAGATAGTAGTAACCAAAGTTTCAAAAGGTTTTTGCGGATTTTTCTCATGTTATAGTGTGCCAAAGTGGATTCTGATCCAAAAAATACCTATTATCTCTGGTGGTTACCACAGGAGAGGATTGAATAGAGAATTTATCATGTAATAGAAAACAATAAAAACTTGATCAACGATCAAGTTTTTATTGTGCGGTACCGGATCTTTTACTATGTAGCACCGGAATTTTTCTGGTGCTAGACAATTGAACTCACTTTACCAGACAGAACGGTAATTTTTGCCTGAATTTCTCCAGAATAATTCTGGAATTTTTTTCTCCCTGTAATTTTCAATAGAGGACCCATTGTTTTGACCCCTGTTCAATTTCCTGATTTTTTACCCTCACCTTTCTGACCTTATTTTTGGCCTTCACATCTGACTCTTGTGATCTTTATAATGATTTTTTCCCCGAAACAAAATTTAATATTACTGTCCTGAAAAGTACTATCGAACTGTCCATGAAATTTCGATTTTTTTCATGATGTTTATGTCGAAGAATCGACTTGGATCAAGTCGCTATCTACTACCTGCAACCGGCATATTTTTCGGCTTGAATTACTGGTTTCTTCGACTTGAATTAATCCCGTTTTTTCGGCTTAATTCAAGCAGATGTCGGTTTGACAATTTACTTCTTCAGATAATTCACTTTAATTTTTACGCATATCAGGTTCGGAATCCGGATTGGTCGAGTCCAAGTGACTCGACTTGAAATAGGTCGAAAATTCACTAGAATCAAGATGACGGCGACTTGAATCAGTACTGTTCCTACGTGTACAAGCAGAAATCCTTGCCAGTGCAGCTCTTGTACTTCGCATAAAAGTTACTTGAACAAGAAATACCCTAAGTGTATCTTACTTATCGAAGGATGTGAAGGTTGCAGCAATGATGAAATAATAATTGTAATAATCGAGTACGTAGCGTAATGAAAGCGATTAACACTAATGCATTTTTCGCTAATCGCGGTAAAGTAACGTGAATGTAAATTGTTGAGGAAAGCAGGGCATATAGAGCTTTGCTAAGCGGTACAAACGTGCTACACCAACGCTAAAGATAAGGATTAACCCATTTATGCGAAAAAAGTATTGTTTTTTTTTCGGTCATGCAACTTAGAGACAAGAAGGGAAAATTGGCATACATGAAGTGGAAAGTAATGATTAAAAGCTTTTATGTTCTTATTTTTGTAGTTAATCGGGTAGCACGTCCGTGTGAGATAAGTATACATAGATAAAAAACGGAAGTGGATGAGGGAAGTTAGTACTGGAGAAAGGGTTGGTAAAGTTTCTTGATCGATTAGGTTAAGAAATATCGAGGCAACTCCTTTTTCTCATCGGAAAGTTGGTTTTCTCAATCTCTAGAGAACTAAAAACAGTAAATGATCCGCAAATCCAATAATGCACTCGAGTTTTACAAAGTTTTGTTTTTTTATTATCTTAATCTCCTTTCAACTCCCTGCACTGATTCAAGCTCAGGAGTTCATTTCGTCTGGATGGAGGTTCTGAGTGAAGTTTGAGGGATGAGATGAGGTGAACTAATTATTACTGGTGCACACTCGAGGGCATGAAATTGGCTGCTGTACTAGAGGTTTCGTTCTGTGAAGTAGAAACACTAGGAGGCAATGAACTACGGTAAACTCACGGTACTATCCCTCACAATTGTTGTGTTTCTGTTGAACTGGCCACCCCTTAGTCTTCTCAAACACGAACGCTCACTCGACAGCCCACCTCGAGCATTCAGAGAAATCCGAGTACCCACTAGTGGACCATGGTTATCATGCTGTAAGTGTTTATGTGTGTGCTCCACATTTCGAACGACGACCGGAGATGCTGGAGCATTGCCAGTGTCGCCTGCAATTAGCGCAATGATAATTTCCTCTAATTCCCAAGTATTAACCCAATTGAACGTGTGAAAAAAATGTATTTAAAATAGTGGAGAAGAGCGATGGGAAGACCAATGGGAAAAGGTAGAGAGGAGTAAGGGAAAAATGGGAAGAGTACTGTGGAAAATTAGGTAGTCAGGTGGAATGTTGAAAAAAAAAATTGAAGAGCCTGAAATTATGGAGATTTTAACTTTATTCAATCTCGGTGAATTTCCCCGACGGAGATTAGATCATTCTGTGATTAAATGGAGGAAGAATTCTTGGATTCTTATGTAATGCAGGTATACCGTGGGAAATTACGCATTTGAATCAAATTAAACTTTCTATTTGAAATTTTTTTATTCATCTTTTTTTACGGCCTTCGTGTCCTTTTGTCGGGTCCCACTCGGCACTCTATTCAGTCCTAACCATGCGGCTGTGGATTTCACACTGTACCGTATTCATATTCCTATATAACATAGGAGCAGCATAGGAAACCACAGGAAACCTATGCCGGTACAGGCGGTTATACTCTATTAGCAACCTCTCGCTCGCCGGAGCCTCAGGTTGAAAAATTCGGTTCTACTTGGGATCGAACCCTCAACCTTCCGCACACTAAACTTGCGTCTAGCCCACTCGGCGATAGACATCGGTTTTTTTATTTATCTTAACAATATTTTAGCTGGAAATTAATATATTCATCGATTTATTTCCATGTAAATACTACAATCATGTGAAATAAATGATTCATCAACTCCAAATGATGGATTATCACATGTTAAGAATTTCGCTCTTTTCGTTGTCCGAACAATATTTTTATCTTTACCAAATACAGCTTTTATTTGTATGAAGTAGACATTTGCTTATACTTAAAAAACTATTGATTTGATGTGAAGGAAAATCAGAGAATAAAAATCGACTGCAAGTTTGGATGGAAGCTTCATTACAAGCCACTTATTTAATTCGAATAAAGTTTATTTAATCCAAATAAACCATTCACGTGGGTTTAGAGGAGGATTTCTATTTCTCAGTTTTAAGACAAAGATGAACATCTCAAAGGCACTATCCAACTTGATGTCGGAAAAGTTTTTGAGTTACCGGTATTGAATTGATGTGGCGGGCAGTTTTCGAGTTTTGCCCCACTAAATTTCAACAGCAGTATATCCAAAGATACATCCCTCTTTTCGAAAACGTCTAAGCAACCATCCGAACTTCTCCACGTTGTACTTTTTCACGAGGAACCATTCCCCGTCTTCTTCATGAGATTCTTTCTCTCAGCTCTTCTCTGTTATAAATTCATACTCCCTCAAACTATCCCTCATCATGACGACACAACTGTATTTTCCCCGTTGGAGCGGTAAAACACCGAGCGATGCCGGGCGGGTCCAACGACATTCGTGCAAAATAGATGGTACGTAAATCGGACGGGTAGCTTGTGAAACTGCTCTATGACCTAGAAAACAGTTTTACCAGAATGAAATTCGTTGGGAAAGGGTCCGAAAAATTCACAATGCTCTCTGCCTGTTATTTTTTGATATTTTTTTTCAGGTTTTTCCGTCTCCGGAATACTTTCTAAAAAAGTGGATATGGTTTCCGCCAACTCTGGTCGAGGTATTCGATAAACACACTCTGTTATATTAAATGAGGAATAACTCATTGAAATTTTCCGGGTAAATATTTGTTCAATGAGCGGTTTACTACACGGAGAGCATTAAATAGTAAATATTACCATGGCCATAGGAGAGATTACGATGGTAACATAGTAAGAAGGATTTCAACTGTTCCTACATTGTAATACTTACAATGTTTCATAGTAATACTTACTATGTCCCATGGTAATGCTTATTATGTCCCGTGGTAATCGTTACTATGTTACATAGGAATGGCTACCATGTCAATAGAAATGGTTACCATGTGAATGGAAAATAGTCCTATGAACATAGGATGTATCTCTAAAATAACCGGTTGAAATTCGCGATTGACTCTTGATGCGTTCATAAACTTAAGACGCTTTAGGCTTAAACTCTTTGAAAAATTGAACAAATCAAACTCGTTATTTCAAATTTTCCTATCGAATTCTCCAATATTCTTATTGGGAATTTATATATATATATATATATATATATATATATATATATATAT
>NW_021680788.1:177696-184369 GCF_001412515.2 Diachasma alloeum | reverse complement strand
TATATATATATATATATATATATATATATATATATATATATATATATTTAAATATTAAAGCTTCCATTATTCGGAATCAATAGTGCATTCATTACAAGTAGATAACCAATTAGAAATAAATACACAATTTATTTGATTCAAACAGAGAATTATTACACATCAATAAATTCTTTTCCTGCCCCATCTAAACAATGATTCCACATTTCTAACTAATAAAGTTTTTACTTGTATGAAGACACCATTTGTTTACATTTATAAAACTATTCATTTGATTTGGATAAAAAAGAAACAGCAAATTTCATTTAGGTTTTAATGGACTATATCAGGAGCTCTCTGAATAAATTCATCATTTCGTTGAGAAACATAATTTCCCGTTTAGATGATTCTTACAACAAGAAAATTCTCGTTCTTGAATTAATGATATTTCTGTATCTAACACTGATCTATTCCTGTTTCATTCCTGGATGGTATTTAATTATTGAGAATAATTTCATTATGTGTTACAAGACATTTTATGTAGCATGGGGAGCTCTACTATGTAACATAGTAAAGCTTACTATCTAAGATAGTAATTATTACTATATCCGTCGTACCTATTACCACTAAGGAGCTTACTATAGCCTACAGTAAGTATTCCGATGTTCCATGATAGCCATGGTAATCTTTACTATTTTATTTTATTTTTTAAAAAAATTTCATTGTTTAGGGAACCGTGGTTCTGAAATGTAACAATTGAAAAAATCGTAGAATCTGGTAATTTTGTCACTAATTTCTAGGGATAATTATCCTGAAAACAGTTCGCATAGAATTTCCGGAATTTTCCACTTACAACAGCACAAGAGCTTTAAAATGATCGGGTACTTCTCGACAGGTTCGTTGCAAATAAACAAAGGCATCGTATTTTCCACATTAGAAAATCATAAGCGTGCAGTACGGGGAATTTTCCTGAAAAACGACGAGTTCGTTTGTATGCATCAGGGAACAGAAAGAAAAACGTAAACGTAAATTACGTTTAAGGAGTCGTCTTGTACGACTTCTGCATCGTATTTTACGCTTGAAGTTGAAGCATAAATTATCCTCAAAATCATCGTAAATTGCAACATCCCAGACATAATTCACGCTTTCATATTCGTAAATCATGTTCAAATTCGCCGTAAATTGTGATTTTGTGAACGGAATTTATGATTTCATATTCGTAAATTACCGCGGATATAAATATAATTCTCGTTGTGACGTTGTCTAATTTTTCCAACATCTTGGACAACGATAATTTGCGTGTCGTGCTATTATTCATCATTACTTCGTTGTTGGAGTTCGATTTTGAACTCTTAGACATCAGGGTCTTGATCCTGTTTGGGCCCCATTGGTAACGTTAAACGGAATTACAATTTAATTTCGGTATTTTCCAATTCATGTTCGGCTAAATTCTCTAATTCATTCACTATTTTTAATTATACCATTGGTCTGTTTTGAATCCAATTTATTCAAATTCCGGGATGAGCGGATTAATGATTAATTTCGTTCACGCTAAATAATTACAAGAATAATATCAATATTTACCTTGGCTGTCACTTTCTCAGTAATTTCCATATCATGTTATTTAAATCTGTTCGGGCTGTCATTCAATCTCAATAATGAAAATAATATTCAGAAAGAATTGAATTTGTTCAGTTGCTCGGGCCAATTAATGAGTCAATTATTATTCGATCAATCCTAATATGAATTTATTCAAAATAATTATAATTCGGAAGAATTATAATTTCAATCAAAGAATCTACTGAATTTTCTTTATCAAATGGTCCAATTATTTCCGAAAAATAAATATTGTTCAATTTAATCGAATTCCTAAATCTTAATTAGTGATTTTCGGGCGAAATGATTTAGAAACGTAGTTTTGAGAGTTAACAATTAATTTGAAATTTATTATAATGCAACCCCCTCCACTGGGTTCCCACTTTGTCGTAGTGAGGGGGCTCGGTCGCGGGCGGTGGAGGTCTTAAGGACTACCGCTGCCCGCGGTCGCTAAGAGGAGTCCACCCAATCCACGTGTGTGAGCGGCGTAAGCCATGGCCTCGGCCATACCGTGCCTAAGGATGCGTGGCACAGGGGGAGCTGTGTCGCTAACGGTGCCTCTCAGAAACCTGGGCGACCTCTGAGAGTAGTCTTGGGTGTAACCCACCCGAGACAAGCCAAGCCCTGGGCAATCGCGGCAATGCACCAGGTGAAAACGCTTAACCGCGGTACTCGTGGGACTAAAATGGAAACCAATTTAAAAAATCTTAATATTGAAAAAGCAACTTCGGGTGGGGCCAGCGATGGCGAACACACGAAGTCTGACAAGGCTGACCAGTCTGGTACCGATGTGAATCGGGTCAGACTGAGTGGAGCCGAGAGAAGACGTCGCAAGAGAGCGAAGCTGCATCAAACCTCGGGGGCGATTGCAACCTTGACGGATGCAGCAGCGAAGGTCGATGAGGGAAGGGGGGAGGGGGCTACGAGGAAGGCAATAAAACGCCTTCCATCAGAGCGTACTACGCCAAGCCCCTCAGTCAGACCGAAAGAAAAGAGAATGAGAACGCAGGATCAGGGCACATATGCTCAGAACACTACGAGCTCATTCAAGTTTGCAGTTATGCCGGAGTCATATCCGGATCAGAAACTGGGCACTGAAGAGGTAACGGAGGTGAAGAAACTCCTGAAGAGGGCCATTCTGGCGTTACCTGACGGGGTGAAAGCACCCACCTTCAACGGTGTCTGGGAAAGAGAAGGTGTGGCAATGGTGTGCTGCACTGATGAGGAAACGGGAAATTGGCTGAAAAGCCTTTTCCCCGAAAACAAAATAGCTGGACTTACTGTACGTGTGGTCGCAGCCTCGGAGCTTCCCAAGAAGCACAGGGTTGTACTACACGTGGAAGACCCAGATCTAACCGCTCAAGAAGCACTGTGCTTCCTTGAGAAACAAAATGCAGGACTGCAGGCCAGAGAGTGGGTTGTCGCTCGGGGCAGTGAGAGTAGGGACGCGAAAAGTGCCCACTTCGTTGCGCTGATAGACGACCGATCACTCTCTGTTCTGAAAGCCTGCAACTTCAGACTGCACTGCGGGATTCAAAAAGCTACTGTCAAGCTGCTTGCGAAAGACCGTGGTGAAAGTCAGAAGAAGGGTACATAGAGGTACCAGGAAAGTAGTCATCATTATGGCTGCAACCCGGGTGCACATTGTACAGATAAATTTGCACCACAGCAAAGCAGCCTCGGCTACTCTAGTCAGGCTGTTAGCTGGGATGCAGACTGTCATAGCAATGATCCAGGAACCATGGATAGTGGACAATGCTATTAAGGGCCTCAGTGGTTGTGGCAGAATCTATCACGCAAACACTCAGGAGAAAATTAGATCTTGCATTGTTATTAAAGGACTAGACTCTTTCTTCTGTTCACAGGCTAGTGAGGGAGACCTGGCTGTGGCACAAGTGGATCTGGGCCTGGGACAAGGCGAGGAAATGAGCCTGGTTGTAGGGTCAGTTTACATGCCCTATGACTCGGCTGAACCACCTCCTTCGAAAAAAGTAAAGGACCTATGCAACCATGTGAAGGAAAGGGGACTTGAACTCCTGCTAGGTTGTGATGCCAACTCGCACCATGTAGCATGGGGGAGCACCGGCATTAACGGCAGGGGGGAAAGCCTCCAGGAATTCATAATGGGGGCCGGTCTAAACATCCTTAATAGGGGGTCAGAACCTACCTTCATAGATCGGAGACGACAGGAGGTCATAGATATCACTCTGGGGACGGATAGAGTGGCAGACATGATTGGGGACTGGAGGGTCTCAAAGGACCTCTCAGCGTCCGATCATCAAACCATAAGAATGTCCATCCACACAGTGAAAGAAACGGAATGGGTGAGAAACCCAAGACGAACAAACTGGGGAAATTACCGAGAGAGTCTATCTGACAATCTCAGGGATATCATCCTCAGATTTAACAACAAAAAGCAGCTGGAGGAGGCTTCGATTGCCCTAAACCAGGCCATCATGGACTCCTTCGAGACAAACTGCAAGCTTATCCCGAAAGGGCAGCCCACTGAGACTCCTTGGTGGTCAGAGAGGCTCGGTGGGCTGAGGGGCAAAGCTAGAAAAGCTTTTAACAAAGCTAAGAACATGAGAGCGGGCCCCCGTAAGGAAGACGCATGGAAAACTTACAGAGGCTTGCTCGCAGATTACAACAAGGCAATAAAGGCAGCCAAAGAGGACTGCTGGAGGGCTTTCACAAGCAATGTGGAGAGTCAATCGGAGACCTCTAGGCTGGCAAAAATCCTTGGAACAAACAAGACTCCATATCTAGGGAGCCTACAGGCACCAGATGGCAGCCACACGGAAACCATGGGAGAGACTCTGAAACTCCTAATGAACACCCACTTTCCAGGCTTCATACAGGCCCAGGAGAGAGATAAAGAAACAATGCAAAATCAGAGGGATGTCTACGAAACCCATGATTGGGCATTGGCAAATAAAGTAGTGCAGCCCTGGGGGGTCAAGTGGGCCATCAAAACCTTTGAACCCTTCAAGGCACCGGGACCAGACGGGATCTACCCAGCCCTATTACAGGAAGGGATAGAGACTATCACGGGACCCCTAACCAAGATACTCAGAGCTAGTATAGCCCTGAAACATGTCCCTAGTGTGTGGAATGAGACTAGGATAGTATTCATTCCCAAGCCGGGAAAAACCGGTTATATAAAACCAAAAGACTTCCGTCCTATAAGCCTCACATCCTTCATCCTGAAGACCCTGGAGAGGCTGGTGGATAGACACATCAAGGCCGGGCCCTTGGCTGACAGACCCCTCTCCCCCTGTCAATATGCATACAGAGAGGGAAGATCAACAGATACCGCCTTACATCACCTGGTGGGACTGATTGAGGGACAACTGGCGGTCAAGGGTTTTGCCATAGGCGCCTTTCTGGATATTGAGGGGGCTTTTGATAGCACTTCGAATCCGGCTATAGAAAAAGCCATGGAAGAACGACAGGTGTCCAAGACTATCATTGCTTGGACACAAAACATGCTGAAAAGCAGAAGACTGTCGGCAGGACATGGGAGGGCATGTGTGGAGGGACGTCCGACTAGGGGCTGTCCGCAGGGGGGAGTTCTCTCGCCCCTGCTATGGAACCTGGTTGTAGATGGACTTCTAAATCAACTAAGTGAGGCCGGCTTCCACGTCATCGGTTTCGCCGATGATGTGGCAGTTGTTGTGAAAGGCGGATTTCTGAGGGTGCTAAGGGACCTGATGGCAACAGCCTTCAATATCATTGAGGACTGGTGCAGGGTAACTGGCCTATCGGTAAATCCAGCCAAAACAACAATCCTGGTTTTCACCAGAAATTATAAACTGGAAAAGATCCAACCTCTGAAGCTAAATGGCTCGGAGATTAACTACACCAGCAGAGTGAAATATCTGAATGTCCTCCTGGATAATAAACTCAGCTGGAAACAACATATCTGTACTCAGAGAAATAAAGTGGTTGCCTCNTAACTGGCCTATCGGTAAATACAGCCAAAACAACAATCCTGGTTTTCACCAGAAATTATAAACTGGAAAAGATCCAACCTCTGAAGCTAAATGGCTCGGAGATTAACTACACCAGCAGAGTGAAATATCTGAANCCACATTTTATGTGAATGCCCCCTATTAGCACTCCGTCGCTATAAAATCTGGGGCCAGGCTTTCCTGAAACCAGAGGACTTACAACAAGCGGCTGTCACCAGCCTTATTAGCCTAGTGAGAAACACAGGGCTGGGGCTGTGTGACTGACCGAAACTAAGGCGGAAGTTATAAAAGATCGTATGATTTAGGTGACTCTGGGCGCTTTAAGTGACCAGCCGCACTTTTTCTATTCTAATCTATTATAATGCAAAAGGAATATGGATCGTGATATTTTACAGTGTTCGGGTTTTGAATTTACTATTTTGCGGAATGCTTTTAAATTTCAATTGTTACAATTTGGTTTCAACATCAAAATATTGTGATATTACCACGTCTGATAATATCACCATGCCTCGTCACTCTCATCCAAAGCATACTATTTTTCATCATCGAATATTTCATATTCGTCGGGGATGTAAATTCGGAAATATTGTTTTAGAATTATTAATTCATTCAATCATGAGGTGATACTCAATCCTGCGGGTTTGATTCTCTGATTGTGGTGTGGATTGCGCATACAATGTATCACGCCGCCAATGTCAGGGTTAATCATTAATTCCGCCTAGATCCTGGTTTTCGTCATTGATTGGTTAGACATTTGGTCCAAGCGCTGTCAATGTCAGGGTCAAGAATTAATTAGAGGTTGGGTCAACTCATCAGGATCCATAGTTATCGACCTCCCTGGGTCAATTCTGCAGTAGTCGTAGTTATCAATGTGTTCTCCGGTTCTTGGAATTGTGTTGATATCCAGGTGTTTGTATTAATTACTAGGGGGCCTTGCCCCCTGCTCGCTTCGCTCGCCAACCCCGGGGGGCTTCGCCCCCCCGCTCGCTTCGCTCGCTCCCCCCCAATCCAACCGTCAGCTCCCCCACCGCGTTTGACCCTGGGATACCCTTCTAACCCCCCCCCGACCTTGGGCTTCGCCCCCCCCCCGCACGCTTCGCTCGCTTCCCCCCCAATCCAACTGTCAGCCC